>NW_028295608.1:600000-856087 GCF_964341445.2 Mesoplodon mirus | reverse complement strand
GGCTTCTCCCACATGCTCCAGTTTCCAACTTGACCCCACAGCGCAGTTACCGGCACTCTCTGACTGGCGACTGGAGACTTTCGGCCACACGGGGCCTTTCTAGGATCACACTTCGTTGCAGGCGGGCTCTTTTGCATGCCGTGCATAGCATTACCCGCTTCATGACTTAGTCAGGCCTAGGTGACTTTGGATCGTCCAAATGTCTCACTCGTTGAGAGGTTTTTCTGTACTTTCTGTCAGGCTGGGCCTACAGTGTACCTTGCGTCACAATAGAGCGATGACAGGTAAGAGTTGCCAGGGGGCTCCGTAGGCTCAGGGATTCTTTCAGTGCACTTCAGAGGGCCTCCACAGAGTGAGAGCCACGCTGAATGTAATCCTGGCCAAAACGTTGTCCTGGGGCTGCTTTACAGCGGTCGAAATCAAGCTATGGAAGCGAGGATCAGTTCATTGCCCTTCCCTCTGCATAGAAATGGTTGACCCCAACAGCCTGTTCTGCGCTGTGTGGCTCGGAAAACACAAAGGGGACTCACGGCACCCACGCTCTCCCTCAGAAGGGAATTCATACGCGATGCTCTGAGGCCTCCGGAGAGCCCTAGAGCAGTTAAAGCACTCTATCGAGTCAGGGTTCCTGGAGATGGCTGCACAGCAAACTTTGCTGATAGGAAACGCTCGTGCTTACCTTGAGGCCTGGGGTCACGTTTACTTTGCACTTTAGCTTGGGCAAGCCGTGGGATGAGCTCCTAGCAAGGCACTGGCGACCACCTGGATTCGTAGGAGGAAACTCACTGGCTTCCCAGAGGCATTCCTAGCAGTGGCTAGAAGACGGGTAACGGCACTGTCTTTCAGTCAGCCTTGAGGCCGCCACTATCTACCTTTCAACTGGGGGAAATTACTGCCTTTTTCCAGGCTTCTCAATTACACACCGCATCACCTAGCACATATACCTCTCTTCTTTGACAAGCCAAAGGAGGCCCTTGGAACACAATTCGGCCTTCTGCGATGAAACTTTGGGATGCAGTGTGTTTGTTCTGCATGTGCTGAATGGCATAATCCTCTAAATGCCCTCAGGCGGCCTAGGTGACTTTGCATGTTCCAAATGCCTAGCAAGGCTGAGGGTACATCTCTACTTTATTTCGGGCTGGACCTAAAGTCTACTTTCTGCCTCTCTTAGAGAGACGTCGAGCACGAGTCCCCAAAGTGGATTGGAGCCCCGGTGATTTCTTCCAGGGCAGCGTAGGTGTCCTCAACGTGGCAGACCCGTATGGAAAGAAAGCCTGCCCAAAAACCGTGCTCCGGGGGCTGTTTCAAAGCTGTGGAACGCTAGCCATAGAGAACAGATTAGTTGCCGGCCCTTTCACCTGCATAGTGGGGGATGGTCCCAGAGCCGCGTATCCTTTGATTGTGCTCTGAAGGCTTTTGGTACACGGTGCACTTCCTTGGAAAGGAGTGCCCCCGTGAGCGGCTTGAGCGCTGGGAGGCATACTAAAGCTAAAGCCGTCCTTTGACTAAGACTTCCTGGAAACTGGTGCACCCCTGCCTCTGGGAATGGGAAAACGTGCACCTTTCCTCGAGACTAGAGGTCACATTTAGTTGGCACATTAGCTACAGTATGCTCTTGGCTGGGCTCCCCGGAAGGAAGCGCAAGCGCCCGGTTTCTTTTGCAAAAGCTCACTGCTCCTCAGAGGCATCTGTGGAGTGAACAGTGTCCTGGTGGTGTGATGTTCAGGCCGCTTGGAAGCTGCACCGAAGCTGCTTTCCAAAGGGGGAGAGTCGGGCTTCTCCCACATGCTCCCGTTTCCAACTTGACCCCACAGCGCAGTTACCGGCACTCTCTGACTGACGACTGGAGACTTTCGGCCACACGGGGCCTTTCTAGGATCACACTTCGTTGCAGGCGGGGTCTTTTGCATGCCGTGCATAGCACTACCCGCTTCATGACTTAGTCAGGCCTAGGTGACTTTGGATCGTCCAAATGTCTCACAAGTTGACCGTATTTTCTGTTCTTTCTGTCAGGCTGGGCCTACAGTGTACCTTGCGTCACAATAGAGCGATGACAGGTAAGAGTTGCCAGGGGGCTCCGTAGGCTCAGGGATTCTTTCAGTGCAGTTCAGAGGGCCTCCACAGAGGGAGAGCCACGCTGAATGTAATCCTGGCCAAAACGTTGTCCTGGGGCTGCTTTACAGCGGTCGAAATCAAGCTATGCAAGCGAGGATCAGTTCATTGCCCTTCCCTCTGCATAGAAAGGGTTGACCCCAACAGCCTGTTCTGCGCTGTGTGGCTCGGAAAACACAAAGGGGACTCGCGGCTCCCACGCTCTCCCTCAGAAGGGAATTCATACGCGACACTCTGTGGCCTCCGGAGAGCCGTAGAGCAGTTAAAGCACTCTATCGAGTCAGGGTTCCTGGAGATGGCTGCACAGCAAACTTTGCTGATAGGAAACGCTCGTGCTTCCCTTGAGGCCTGGGGTCATGTTTCCTTCGCACTTTAGCTAGGGTAAGCCGTGGGATGAGCTCCTAGCCAGGCACGGGCGAACACCTGGATTCGTAGGAGAAAACTCACTTGCTTCCCTGAGGCATTCCTAGCAGTGGCTAGAAGACGGGTAACGACACTGTCTTTCAGTCAGCCTTGAGGCCGCCACTATCTACCTTTCAACTAGGGGAAAATACTGCCTTTTCCCAGGCTTCTAAATTCCACACTGGATCACCCAGCACATATCCCTCTCTCCTCTGACAAGACACAGGAGGCCCTTGGAAAACAATTCGGCCTTCTGCGATGAAACTTTGGGATGCAGTGTGTTTGTTATGCATGTGCTGAATGGCATAATCCTCCAAATGCCCTCAGGCGGCCTAGGTGACTTTGCATGTTCCAAATGCCTAGCAAGGCTCAGGGTACATCTCTACTTTATTTCGGGCTGGACCTAAAGTCTACTTTCTGCCTCACTTAGAGAGACGTCGAGCACGAGTCCCCAAAGTGGATTGGAGCCCCGGTGATTTCTTCCAGGGCAGCATAGGTGTCCTCAACGTGGCAGACCCGCATGGAAAGAAAGCCTGCCCCAGAACCGTGCTCCGGGGGCTGTTTCAAAGCTGTGGAACGCTAGCCATAGAGAGCAGATTAGTTGCCGGCCCTTTCACCTGCATAGTGAGGGATGGTCCCAGAGCCACGTATCCCTTAATTGTGCTCAGAAGGCTTTTGGTACACGTTGCACTTCCTTGGAAAGAAGTGCCCCCGTGAGAGGCTTGAGTGCTGGGAGGCATACTAAAGCTAAAGCCGTCCTTTGACTAAGACTTCCTGGAAACTGGTGCACCCCTGCCTCTGGGAATGGGAAAACGTGCACCTTACCTCGAGACTAGAGGTCACATTTAGTTGGCACTTTAGCTAAAGTCTGCTCTGGGCTGAGCTCCAAGGAAGGATGCGCAAGCACCCGGTTTCTTTTGCAAAAGTTCACTGCTCCTCAGAGGCATCTGTGGAGTGAACAGTGTCCTGGTGGTGTGATGTTCAGGCCGCTTGGAAGCTGCACCGAAGCTGCTTTCCAAAGGGGGAGAGTCGGGCTTCTCCCACATGCTCCAGTTTCCAACTTGACCCCACAGCGCAGTTACCGGCACTCTCTGACTGGCGACTGGAGACTTTCGGCCACACGGGGCCTTTCTAGGATCACACTTCGTTGCAGCCGGGGTCTTTTGCATGCCGTGCATAGCACTACCCGCTTCATGACTTAGTCAGGCCTAGGTGACTTGGATCGTCCAAATGTCTCACTCGTTGAGCGGTTTTTCTGTTCTTTCTGTCAGGCTGGGCCTACAGTGTACCTTGCGTCACAATAGAGCGATGACAGGTAAGAGTTGCCAGCGGGCTCCGTAGGCTCAGGGATTCTTTCAGTGCAGGTCAGAGGGCCTCCACAGAGGGAGAGCCTCGCTGAATGTAATCCTGGCCAAAACGTTGTCCTGGGGCTGCTTTACAGCGGTCGAAATCAAGCTATGCAAGCGAGGATCAGTTCATTGCCCTTCCCTCTGCATAGAAAGGGTTGACCCCAACAGCCTGTTCTGCGCTGTGTGGCTCGGAAAACACAAAGGGGACTCACGGCACCCACGCTCTCCCTCAGAAGGGAATTCATACGCGATTCTCTGAGGCCTCCGGAGAGCCGTAGAGCAGTTAAAGCACTCTATCGAGTCAGGGTTCCTGGAGATGGCTGCACAGCAAACTTTGCTGTTAGGAAACGCTCGTGCTTCCCTTGAGGCCTGGGGTCACGTTTTCTTTGCACTTTAGCTTGGGCAAGCCGTGGGATGAGCTCCTAGCAAGGCACTGGCGACCACCTGGATTAGTAGGAGGAAACTCACTTGCTTCCCTGAGGCATTCCTAGCAGTGGCTAGAAGACGGGTATCGGCACTGTCTTTCAGTCAGCCTTGAGGCCGCCACTATCTACCTTTCAACTGGGGGAAAATACTGCCTTTTTCCAGGCTTCTCAATTACACACCGGATCACCTAGCACATATACCTCTCTTCTTTGACAAGCCAAAGGAGGCCCTTGGAACACAATTCGGCCTTCTGCGATGAAACTTTGGGATGCAGTGTGTTTGTTCTGCATGTGCTGAATGGCATAATCCTCTAAATGCCCTCAGGCGGCCTAGGTGACTTTGCCTGTTCCAAATGCCTAGCAAGGCTGAGGGTACATCTCTACTTTATTTTGGGCTGGACCTAAAGTCTACTTTATGCCTCTCTTAGAGAGACGTCGAGCACCAGTCCCCAAATTGGATTGGAGCCCCGGTGATTTCTTCCAGGGCAGCGTAGGTGTCCTCAACGTGGCAGACCCGCATGGAAAGAAAGCCTGCCCAAGAACCGTGCTCCGGGGGCTGTTTCAAAGCTGTGGAACGCTAGCCATAGAGAACAGATTAGTTGCCGGCCCTTTCACCTGCATAGTGGGGGATGGTCCCAGAGCCGCGTATCCCTTGATTGTGCTCTGAAGGCTTTTGGTACACGGTGCACGTTTTGGAAAGGAGTGCCCCCGTGAGCGGCTTGAGCGCTGGGAGGCATACTAAAGCTAAAGCCGTCCTTTGACTAAGACTTCCTGGAAACTGGTGCACCCCTGCCTCTGGTAATGGGAAAACGTGCACCTTACCTCGAGACTAGAGGTCACATTTAGTTGGCACTTTAGCTACAGTATGCTCTGGGCTGGGCTCCCCCGAAGGAAGCGCAAGCTCCCGGTTTCTTTTGCAAAAGCTCACTGCTCCTCAGAGGCATCTGTGGAGTGAACAGTGTCCTGGTGGTGTGATGTTCAGGCCGCTTGGAAGCTGCACCGAAGCTGCTTTCCAAAGGGGGAGAGTCGGGCTTCTCCCACATGCTCCAGTTTCCAACTTGACCCCACAGCTCAGTTACCGGCACTCTCTGACTGGCGACTGGAGACTTTCGGCCACACGGGTCCTTTCTAGGATCACACTTCGTTGCAGGCGGGGTCTTTTGCATGCCGTGCATAGCACTAACCGCTTCATGACATAGTCAGGCCTAGGTAACTTGGATCGTCCAAATGTCTCACTCGTTGAGAGATTTTTCTGTTCTTTTTGTCAGGCTGGACCTACACTGTACCTTGCGTCACAACAGAGAGATGACAGGTAAGAGTTGCCAGGGGGCTCTGTAGGCTCAGGGATTCTTTCAGTGCAGTTCAGAGGGCCTCCACAGAGGGAGAGCCACGTTGAAGGTAATCCTGGCCAAAACGTTGTCCTGGGGCTGCTTTACAGCGGTCGAAATCAAGCTAGGCAAGCGAGGATCAGTTCATTGTCCTTCCCTCTGCATAGAAAGGGTTGACCCCAACAGCCTGTTCTGCGCTGTGTGGCTCGGAAAACACAAAGGGGACTCACGGCACCCACGCTCTCCCTCAGAAGGGAATTCATACGCGACTCTCTGAGGCCTCCGGAGAGCCGTAGAGCGGTTAAAGCACTCTATCGAGTCAGGGTTCCTGGAGATGGCTGCACAGCAAACTTTGCTGATAGGAAACGCTCGTGCTTCCCTTGAGGCCTGGGGTCACGTTTCTTTCGCACTTTAGCTAGGGCAAGCCGTTGGATGAGCTCTTAGCCAGGCACTGGCGACCACATGGATTCGTAGGAGAAAACTCACTTGCTTCCCTGAGGCATTCCTTGCAGTGGCTAGAAGACGGGTAACGGCACTGTCTTTCAGTCAGCCTTGAGGCCGCCACTATCTACCTTTCAACTGGGGGAAAATACTGCCTTTTTCCAGGCTTCTCAATTACACACCGGATCACCCATCACATATGCCTCTCTCCTCTGACAAGCCAAAGGAGGCCCTTGGAACACAATTCGGCCTTCTGCGATGAAACTTTGGGATGCAGTGTGTTTGTTCTGCATGTGCTGAATGGCATAATCCTCTAAATGTCCTAAGGCGGCCTAGGTGACTTTGCATGTTCCAAACGCCTAGCAAGGCTCAGGGTACATCTCTACTTTATTTCGGGCTGGACCTAAAGTCTACTTTCTGCCTCTCTTAGAGAGACGTCGAGCACGAGTCCCCAAAGTGGATTGGAGCCCCGGTGATTTCTTCCAGGGCAGCATAGGTGTCCTCAACGTGGCAGACCCGCATGGAAAGAAAGCCTGCCCAAGAAGCGTGCTCCTGGGGCTTTTTCAAAGCTGTGGAATGCTAGCCATAGAGAACAGATTAGTTGCCGGCCCTTTCACCTGCATAGTGAGGGATGGTCCCAGAGCCGCGTATCCCTTGATTGTGCTCAGAAGGCTTTTGGTACACGGTGCACTTCCTTGGAAAGAAGTGCCCCCGTGAGAGGCTTGAGCGCTGGGAGGCATCCTAAAGCTAAAGCCGTCCTTTGACTAAGACTTCCTGGAAACTGGTGCACCCCTGCCTCTGGGAATGGGAAAACGTTCACCTTACCTCGAGACTAGAGGTCACATTTAGTTGGCACTTTAGCTACAGTATGCTCTGGGCTGGGCTCCCCGGAAGGACGCGCAAGCACCCGGTTTCTTTTGCAAAAGCTCACTGCTCCTCAGAGGCATCTGTGGAGTGAACAGTGTCCTGGTGGTGTGGTGTTCAGGCCGCTTGGAAGCTCCACCGAAGCTGCTTTCCAAAGGGGGAGAGTCGGGCTTCTCCCACATGCTCCAGTTTCCAACTTGACCCCACAGCGCAGTTACCGGCACTCTCTGACTGACGACTGGAGACTTTCGGCCACACGGGGCCTTTCTAGGATCACACTTCGTTGCAGGCGGGGTCTTTTGCATGCCGTGCATAGCACTACCCGCTTCATGACTTAGTCAGGCCTAGGTGACTTTGGATCGTCCAAATGTCTCACAAGTTGACCGGTTTTTCTGTTCTTTCTGTCAGGCTGGGCCTACAGTGTACCTTGCATCACAATAGAGCGATGACAGGTAAGAGTTGCCAGGGGGCTCCGTAGGCTCAGGGATTCTTTCAGTGCAGTTCCGAGGGCCTCCACAGAGGGAGAGCCACGCTGAATGTAATCCTGGCCAAAACGTTGTCCTAGGGCTGCTTTACAGAGGTCGAAATCAAGCTACGCAAGCGAGGATCAGTTCATTGCCCTTCCCTCTGCATAGAAAGGGTTGACCCCAACAGCCTGTTCTGCGCTGTGTGGCTCGGAAAACACAAAGGGGACTCGCGGCTCCCACGCTCTCCCTCAGAAGGGAATTCATACGCGACACTCTGTGGCCTCCGGAGAGCCGTAGAGCAGTTAAAGCACTCTATCGAGTCAGGGTTCCTGGAGATGGCTGCACAGCAAACTTTGCTGATAGGAAACGCTCGTGCTTCCCTTGAGGCCTGGGGTCACGTTTACTTTGCACTTTAGCTAGGGCAAGCCGTGGGATGAGCTCCTAGCCAGGCACGGGCCAACACCTGGATTCGTAGGAGAAAACTCACTTGCTTCCCTGAGGCATTCCTAGCAGTGACTAGAAGACGGGTAACGGCACTTTCAGTCAGCCTTGAGGCCGCCACTATCTACCTTTCAACTGGGGGAAAATACTGCCTTTTTCCAGGCTTCTCAATTACACACCGGATCACCCAGCACATATCCCTCTCTCCTCTGACAAGCCAAAGGAGGCTCTTGGAACACAATTCGGCCTTCGGCGATGAAACTTTGGGATGCAGTGTGTTTGTTCTGCATGTGCTGAATGGCATAATCCTCTAAATGCCCTCAGGCGGCCTAGGTGACTTTGCATGTTCCAAATGCCTAGCAAGGCTCAGGGTACATCTCTACTTTATTTCGGGCTGGACCTAAAGTCTACTTTCTGCCTCTCTTAGAGAGACGTCGAGCACCAGTCCCCAAAGTGGATTGGAGCCCCGGTGATTTCTTCCAGGGCAGCATAGGTGTCCTCAACGTGGCAGACCCGCATGGAAAGAAAGCCTGCCCAAGAACCGTGCTCCGGGGGCTGTTTCAAAGCTGTGGAACGCTAGCCATAGAGAACAGATTAGTTGCCGGCCCTTTCACCTGCATAGTGAGGGATGGTCCCAGAGCCGCGTATCCCTTGATTGTGCTCAGAAGGCTTTTGGTACACGGTGCACTTCCTTGGAAAGAAGTGCCCCCGTGAGAGGCTTGAGCGCTGGGAGGCATACTAAAGCTAAAGCCGTCCTTTGACTAAGACTTCCTGGAAACTGGTGCACCCCTGCCTCTGGTAATGGGAAAACGTGCACCTTACCTCGAGACTAGAGGTCACATTTAGTTGGCACTTTAGCTACAGTATGCTCTGGGCTGGGCTCCCCGGAAGGAAGCGCAAGCGCCCGGTTTCTTTTGCAAAAGCTCACTGCTCCTCAGAGGCATCTGTGGAGTGAACAGTGTCCTGGTGGTGTGGTGTTCAGGCAGCTTGGAAGCTGCACCGAAGCTGCTTTCCAATGGGGGAGAGTCGGGCTTGTCCCACATGCTCCCGTTTCCAACTTGACCCCACAGCGCAGTTACCGGCACTCTCTGACTGACGACTGGAGACTTTCGGTCACACGGGGCCTTTCTAGGATCACACTTCGTTGCAGGCGGGGTCTTTTGCATGCCGTGCATAGCACTACCCGCTTCATGACTTAGTCAGGCCTAGGTGACTTTGGATCGTCCAAATGTCTCACAAATTGACCGGTTTTAATGTTCTTTCTGTCAGGCTGGGCCTACAGTGTACCTTGCGTCACAATAGAGCGATGACAGGTAAGAGTTGCCAGGGGGCTCAGTAGGCTCAGGGATTCTTTCAGTGCAGTTCAGAGGGCCTCCACAGAGGGAGAGCCACGCTGAATGTAATCCTGGCCAAAACGTTGTCCTGGGGCTGCTTTACAGCGGTCGAAATCAAGCTAGGCAAGCGAGGATCAGTTCATTGCCCTTCCCTCTGCATAGAAAGGGTTGACCCCAACAGCCTGTTCTGCGCTGTGTGGCTCGGAAAACACAAAGGGGACTCACGGCACCCACGCTCTCCCTCAGAAGGGAATTCATACGCGACTCTCTGAGGCCTCCGGAGAGCCGTAGAGCGGTTAAAGCACTCTATCGAGTCAGGGTTCCTGGAGATGGCTGCACAGCAAACTTTGCTGATAGGAAACGCTCGTGCTTACCTTGAGGCCTGGGGTCACGTTTCTTTCGCACTTTAGCTAGGGCAAGCCGTTGGATGAGCTCCTAGCCAGGCACTGGCGACCACATGGATTCGTAGGAGAAAACTCACTTGCTTCCCTGAGGCATTCCTTGCAGTGGCTAGAAGACGGGTAACGGCATGTCTTTCAGTCAGCCTTGAGGCCGCCACTATCTACCTTTCAACTGGGGGAAAATACTGCCTTTTTCCAGGCTTCTCAATTACACACCGGATCACCCATCACATATGCCTCTCTCCTCTGACAAGCCAAAGGAGGCCCTTGGAACACAATTCGGCCTTCTGCGATGAAACTTTGGGATGCAGTGTGTTTGTTCTGCATGTGCTGAATGGCATAATCCTCTAAATGTCCTAAGGCGGCCTAGGTGACTTTGCATGTTCCAAACGCCTAGCAAGGCTCAGGGTACATCTCTACTTTATTTCGGGCTGGACCTAAAGTCTACTTTCTGCCTCTCTTAGAGAGACGTCGAGCACCAGTCCCCAAAGTGGATTGGAGCCCCGGTGATTTCTGCCAGGGCAGCATAGGTGTCCTCAACGTGGCAGACCCGCATGGAAAGAAAGCCTGCCCAAGAACCGTGCTCCTGGGGCTTTTTCAAAGCTGTGGAATGCTAGCCATAGAGAACAGATTAGTTGCCGGCCCTTTCACCTGCATAGTGAGGGATGGTCCCAGAGCCGCGTATCCCTTGATTGTGCTCAGAAGGCTTTTGGTACACGGTGCACTTCCTTGGAAAGAAGTGCCCCCGTGAGAGGCTTGAGCGCTGGGAGGCATACTAAAGCTAAAGCCGTCCTTTGACTAAGACTTCCTGGAAACTGGTGCACCCCTGCCTCTGGGAATGGGAAAACGTGCACCTTACCTCGAGACTAGAGGTCACATTTAGTTGGCACTTTAGCTACAGTATGCTCTGGGCTGGGCTCCCAGAAAGGAAACGCAAGTGCCCGGTTTCTTTTGCAAAAGCTCACTGCTCCTCAGAGGCATTTGTGGAGTGAACAGTGTCCTGGTGGTGTGATGTTCAGGCCGCTTGGAAGCTGCACCGAAGCTGCTTTCCAAAGGGGGAGAGTCGGGCTTCTCCCACATGCTCCAGTTTCCAACTTGACCCCACAGCGCAGTTACCGGCACTCTCTGACTGACGACTGGAGACTTTCGGCCACACGGGGCCTTTCTAGGATCACACTTCGTTGCAGGCGGGGTCTTTTGCATGCCGTGCATAGCACTAACCGCTTCATGACATAGTCACGCCTAGGTGAATTGGATCGTCCAAATGTCTCACTCGTTGAGAGGTTTTTCTGTTCTTTTTGTCAGGCTGGACCTACACTGTACCTTGCGTCACAATAGAGAGATGACAGGTAAGAGTTGCCAGGGGGCTCTGTAGGCTCAGGGATTCTTTCAGTGCAGTTCAGAGGGCCTCCACAGAGGGAGAGCCACGTTGAAGGTAATCCAGGCCAAAACGTTGTCCTGGGGCTGCTTTACAGCGGTCGAAATGAAGCTATGCAAGCGAGGATCAGTTCATTGCCCTTCCCTCTGCATAGAAAGGGTTGACCCCAACAGCCTGTTCTGCGCTGTGTGGCTCGGAAAACACAAAGGGGACTCACGGCACCCACGCTCTCCCTCAGAAGGGAATTCATACGCGACTCTCTGTGGCCTCCGTAGAGCCGTAGAGCAGTTAAAGCACTGTATCGAGTCAGGGTTCCTGGAGATGGCTGCACAGCAAACTTTGCTGATAGGAAACGCTCGTGCATCCCTTGAGGCCTGGGGTCACGTTTCCTTCGCACTTTAGCTTGGGCAAGCCGTCGGATGAGCTCCTAGCCAGGCACTGGCGAACACCTGGATTCGTAGGAGAAAACACACTTGCTTCCCTGAGGCATTCCTAGCAGTGGCTAGAAGACGGGTAACGGCACTGTCTTTCAGTCAGCCTTGAGGCCGCCACTATCTACCTTTCAACTGGGGGAAAATACTGCCTTTTTCCAGGCTTCTCAATTACACACCGGATCACCCCGCACATATCCCTCTCTCTTCTGACAAGCCAAAGGAGGCCCTTGGAACACAATTCGGCCTTCTGCGATGAAACTTTGGGATGCAGTGTGTTTGTTCTGCATGTGCTGAATGGCATAATCCTCTAAATGCCCTCAGGCGGCCTAGGTGACTTTGCATGTTCCAAATGCCTAGCAAGGCTCAGGGTACATCTCTACTTTATTTCGGGCTGGACCTAAAGTCTACTTTCTGCCTCTCTTAGAGAGACGTCGAGCACGAGTCCCCAAAGTGGATTGGAGCCCCGGTGATTTCTTCCAGGTCAGCGTAGGTGTCCTCAACGTGGCAGACCCGCATGGAAAGAAAGCCTGACCAAGAACCGTGCTCCGGGGGCTGTTTCAAAGCTGTGGAACGCTAGCCATAGAGAACAGATTAGTTGCCGGCCCTTTCACCTGCATAGTGAGGGATGGTCCCAGAGCCGTGTATCCCTTGATTGTGCTCAGAAGGCTTTTGGTACACGGTGCACTTCCTTGGAAAGGAGTGCCCCGGTGAGAGGCTTGAGCGCTGGGAGGCATACTAAAGCTAAAGCCGTCCATTGACTAAGACTTCCTGGAAACTGGTGCACCCCTGCCTCTGGGAATGGGAAAACGTGCACCTTACCTCGAGACTAGAGGTCACATTTAGTTGGCACTTTAGCTACAGTCTGCTCTGGGCTGGGCTCCCCGGAAGGAAGCGCAAGCGCCCGGTTTCTTTTGCAAAAGCTCACTGCTCCTCAGAGGCATCTGTGGAGTGAACAGTGACCTGGTGGTGTGGTGTTCAGGCAGCTTGGAAGCTGCACCGAAGCTGCTTTCCAAAGGGGGAGAGTCGGGCTTCTCCCACATGCTCCCGTTTCCAACTTGACCCCACAGCGCAGTTACCGGCACTCTCTGACTGGCGACTGGAGACTTTCGGCCACACGGGGCCTTTCTAGGATCACACTTCGTTGCAGGCGGGGTCTTTTGCATGCCGTGCATAGCATTACCCGCTTCATGACTTAGTCAGGCCTAAGTGACTTTGGATCGTCCAAATGTCTCACAAGTTGACCGGTTTTTCTGTTCTTTCTGTGAGGCTGGGCCTACAGTGTTCCTTGCGTCACAATAGAGCGATGACAGGTAAGAGTTGCCAGGGGGCTCCGTAGGCTCAGGGATTCTTTCAGTGCAGTTCAGAGGGCCTCCACAGAGGGAGAGCCACGCTGAATGTAATCCTGGCCAAAACGTTGTCCTGGGGCTGCTTTACAGCGGTCGAAATCAAGCTAGGCAAGCGAGGATCAGTTCATTGCCCTTCCCTCTGCATAGAAAGGGTTGACCCCAACAGCCTGTTCTGCGCTGTGTGGCTCGGAAAACACAAAGGGGACTCACGGCACCCACGCTCTCCCTCAGAAGGGAATTCATACGCGACTCTCTGAGGCCTCCGGAGAGCCGTAGAGCAGTTAAAGCACTCTATCGAGTCAGGGTTCCTGGAGATGGCTGCACAGCAAACTTTGCTGATAGGAAACGCTCGTCCTTACCTTGAGGCCTGGGGTCACGTTTCCTTCGCACTTTAGCTAGGGCAAGCCGTGGGATGAGCTCCTAGCCAAGCACTGGGGACCACCTGGATTCGTAGGAGGAAACTCACTTGCTTCCCTGAGGCATTCCTAGCAATGGCTAGAAGACGGGTAACGGCACTGTCTTTCAGTCAGCCTTGAGGCCGCCACTATATACCTTTCAACTGGGGGAAAATACTGCCTTTTTCCAGGCTTCTCAATTACACACCGGATCACCCAGCACATATCCCTCTCTCCTCTGACAAGCCAAAGAGGCCCTTGGAACACAATTCGGCCTTCTGCGATGAAACTTTGGGATGCAGTGTGTTTGTTCTGCATGTGCTGAATGGCATAATCCTCTAAATGCCCTCAGGCGGCCTAGGTGACTTTGCATGTTCCAAATGCCTAGCAAGGCTCAGGGTACATCTCTACTTTATTTCGGGCTGGACCTAAAGTCTACTTTCTGCCTCTCTTAGAGAGACGTCGAGCACGAGTCCCCAAAGTGGATTGGAGCCCCGGTGATTTCTTCCAGGTCAGCGTAGGTGTCCTCAACGTGGCAGACCCGCATGGAAAGAAAGCCTGCCCAAGAACCGTGCTCCGGGGGCTGTTTC
Source organism: Mesoplodon mirus (assembly GCF_964341445.2). Classification (NCBI taxonomy): domain Eukaryota; kingdom Metazoa; phylum Chordata; class Mammalia; order Artiodactyla; family Ziphiidae; genus Mesoplodon; species Mesoplodon mirus. The sequence continues at coordinate 842,380 of NW_028295608.1, read as the reverse complement.
AAAGCTGTGGAACGCTAGCCATAGAGAACAGATTAGTTGCCGGCCCTTTCACCTGCATAGTGAGGGATGGTCCCAGAGCCGCGTATCCCTTGATTGTGCTCAGAAGGCTTTTGGTACACGGTGCACTTCCTTGGAAAGGAGTGCCCCCGTGAGAGGCTTGAGCGCTGGGAGGCATACTAAAGCTAAAGCCGTCCTTTGACTAAGACTTCCTGGAAACTGGTGCACCCCTGCCTCTGGGAATGGGAAAACGTGCACCTTACCTCGAGACTAGAGGTCACATTTAGTTGGCACTTTAGCTACAGTATGCTCTGGGCTGGGCTCCCCGGAAGGAAGCGCAAGCGCCCGGTTTCTTTTGCAAAAGCTCACTGCTCCTCAGAGGCATCTGTGGAGTGAACAGTGACCTGGTGGTGTGGTGTTCAGGCAGCTTGGAAGCTGCACCGAAGCTGCTTTCCAAAGGGGGAGAGTCGGGCTTCTCCCATATGCTCCCGTTTCCAACTTGACCCCACAGCGCAGTTACCGGCACTCTCTGACTGGCGACTGGAGACTTTCGGCCACACGGGGCCTTTCTAGGATCACACTTCGTTGCAGGCGGGGTCTTTTGCATGCCGTGCATAGCATTACCCGCTTCATGACTTAGTCAGGCCTAAGTGACTTTGGATCGTCCAAATGTCTCACAAGTTGACCGGTTTTTCTGTTCTTTCTGTCAGGCTGGGCCTACAGTGTCCCTTGCGTCACAATAGCGCGATGACAGGTAAGAGTTGCCAGGGGGCTCCGTAGGCTCAGGGATTCTTTCAGTGCAGTTCAGAGGGCCTCCACAGAGGGAGAGCCACGCTGAATGTAATCCTGGCCAAAACGTTGTCCTAGGGCTGCTTTACAGCGGTCGAAATCAAGCTATGCAAGCGAGGATCAGTTCATTGCCCTTCCCTCTGCATAGAAAGGGTTGACCCCAACAGCCTGTTCTGCGCTGTGTGGCTCGGAAAACACAAAGGGGACTCACGGCACCCACGCTCTCCCTCAGAAGGGAATTCATACGCGACTCTCTGTGGCCTCCGGAGAGCCGTAGAGCAGTTAAAGCACTCTATCGAGTCAGGGTTCCTGGAGATGGCTGCACAGCAAACTTTGCTGATAGGAAACGCTCGTGCTTACCTTGAGGCCTGGGGTCACGTTTCCTTCGCACTTTAGCTAGGGCAAGCCGTGGGATGAGCTCCTAGCCAGGCACGGGCGACCACCTGGATTCGTAGGAGAAAACTCACTTGCTTCCCTGAGGCATTCCTAGCAGTGGCTAGAAGACGGGTAACGGCACTGTCTTTCAGTCAGCCTTGAGGCCGCCACTATCTACCTTTCAACTGGGGGAAAATACTGCCTTTTTCCAGGCTTCTCAATTACTTACAGGATCACCCAGCACATATCCCTCTCTCTTCTGACAAGCCAAAGGAGGCCCTTGGAACACAATTCGGCCTTCGGCGATGAAACTTTGGGATGCAGTGTGTTTGTTCTGCATGTGCTGAATGGCATAATCCTCTAAATGCCCTCAGGCGGCCTAGGTGACTTTGCATGTTCCAAATGCCTAGCAAGGCTCAGGGTACATCTCTACTTTATTTCGGGCTAGACCTAAAGTCTACTTTCTGCCTCTCTTAGAGAGACGTCGAGCACGAGTCCCCAAAGTGGATTGGAGCCCCGGTGATTTCTTCCAGGTCAGCGTAGGTGTCCTCAACGTGGCAGACCCGCATGGAAAGAAAGCCTGACCAAGAACCGTGCTCCGGGGGCTGTTTCAAAGCTGTGGAACGCTAGCCATAGAGAACAGATTAGTTGCCGGCCCTTTCACCTGCATAGTGAGGGATGGTCCCAGAGCCGCTTATCCCTTGATTGTGCTCAGAAGGCTTTTGGTACACGGTGCACTTCCTTGGAAAGGAGTGCCCCCGTGAGAGGCTTGAGCGCTGGGAGGCATACTAAAGCTAAAGCCGTCCTTTGACTAAGACTTCCTGGAAACTGGTGCACCCCTGCCTCTGGGAATGGGAAAACGTGCACCTTACCTCGAGACTAGAGGTCACATTTAGTTGGCACTTTAGCTACAGTATGCTCTGGGCTGGGCTCCCCGGAAGGAAGCGCAAGCGCCCGGTTTCTTTTGCAAAAGCTCACTGCTCCTCAGAGGCATCTGTGGAGTGAACAGTGACCTGGTGGTGTGGTGTTCAGGCAGCTTGGAAGCTGCACCGAAGCTGCTTTCCAAAGGGGGAGAGTCGGGCTTCTCCCACATGCTCCCGTTTCCAACTTGACCCCACAGCGCAGTTACCGGCACTCTCTGACTGGCGACTGGAGACTTTCGGCCCCACGGGTCCTTTCTAGGATCACACTTCGTTGCAGGCGGGGTCTTTTGCATGCCGTGCATAGCACTAACCGCTTCATGACATAGTCAGGCCTAGGTGACTTGGATCGTCCAAATGTCTCACTCGTTGAGAGATTTTTCTGTTCTTTTTGTCAGGCTGGACCTACACTGTACCTTGCATCACAACAGAGAGATGACAGGTAAGAGTTGCCAGGGGGCTCTGTAGGCTCAGGGATTCTTTCAGTGCAGTTCAGAGGGCCTCCACAGAGGGAGAGCCACGTTGAAGGTAATCCTGGCCAAAACGTTGTCCTGGGGCTGCTTTACAGCGGTCGAAATCAAGCTAGGCAAGCGAGGATCAGTTCATTGTCCTTCCCTCTGCATAGACAGGGTTGACCCCAACAGCCTGTTCTGCGCTGTGTGGCTCGGAAAACACAAAGGGGACTCACGGCACCCACGCTCTCCCTCAGAAGGGAATTCATACGCGACTCTCTGTGGCCTCCGGAGAACCGTAGAGGAGTTAAAGCACTCTATCGAGTCAGGGATCCTGGAGATGGCTGCACAGCAAACTTTGCTGATAGGAAACACTCGTGCTTCCCTTGAGGCCTGGGGTCACGTTTCCTTCGCACTTTAGCTAGGGCAAGCCGTGGGATGAGCTCTTAGCCAGGCACTGGCCACCACCTGGATTCGTAGGAGAAAACTCACTTGCTTCCCTGAGGCATTCCTAGCAGTGGCTAGAAGACGGGTAACGGCACTTTCAGTCAGCCTTGAGGCCGCCACTCTCTACCTTTCAACTGGGGGAACATACTGCCTTTTTCCAGGCTTCTCAATTACACACCGGATCACCTAGCACATATCCCTCTCTCCTCTGACAAGCCAAAGGAGGCCCTTGGAACACAATTCGGCCTTCTGCGAGGAAACTTTGGGATGCAGTGTGTTTGTTCTGCATGTGCTGAATGGCATAATCCTCTAAATGCCCTCAGGCGGCCTAGGTGACTTTGCATGTTCCAAATGCCTAGCAAGGCTCAGGGTACATCTCTACTTTATTTCGGGCTGGACCTAAAGTCTACTTTCTGCCTCTCTTAGAGAGACGTCGAGCACCAGTCCCCAAAGTGGATTGGAGCCCCGGTGATTTCTTCCAGGGCAGCATAGGTGTCCTCAACGTGGCAGACCCGCATGGAAAGAAAGCCTGCCCAAGAACCGTGCTCCGGGGGCTGTTTCAAAGCTGTGGAACGCTAGCCATAGAGAACAGATAAGTTGCCGGCCCTTTCACCTAAATAGTGAGGGATGGTCCCAGAGCCGCGAATCCCTTGACTGTGCTCTGAAGGCTTTTGGTACACGGTGCACTTCCTTGGAAAGGAGTGCCCCCGTGAGAGGCTTGAGCGCTGGGAGGCATACTAAAGCTAAAGCCGTACTTTGACTAAGACTTCCTGGAAACTGGTGCACCCCTGCCTCTGGGAATGGGAAAACGTGCACCTTACCTCGAGACTAGAGGTCACATTTAGTTGGCACTTTAGCTACAGTATGCTCTGGGCTGGGCTCCCCGGAAGGACGCGCAAGCGCCCGGTTTCTTTTGCAAAAGCTCACTGCTCCTCAGAGGCATCTGTGGAGTGAACAGTGTCCTGGTGGTGTGGTGTTCAGGCCGCTTGGAAGCTCCACCGAAGCTGCTTTCCAAAGGGGGAGAGTCGGGCTTCTCCCACATGCTCCAGTTTCCAACTTGACCCCACAGCGCAGTTACCGGCACTCTCTGACTGACGACTGGAGACTTTCGGCCACACGGGGCCTTTCTAGGATCACACTTCGTTGCAGGCGGGGTCTTTTGCATGCCGTGCATAGCACTACCCGCTTCATGACTTAGTCAGGCCTAGGTGACTTTGGATCGTCCAAATGTCTCACAAGTTGACCGGTTTTTCTGTTCTTTCTGTCAGGCTGGGCCTACAGTGTACCTTGCATCACAATAGAGCGATGACAGGTAAGAGTTGCCAGGGGGCTCCGTAGGCTCAGGGATTCTTTCAGTGCAGTTCAGAGGGCCTCCACAGAGGGAGAGCCACGCTGAAAGTAATCCTGGCCAAAACGTTGTCCTGGGGCTGCTTTACAGCGGTAGAAATCAAGCTATGCAAGCGAGGATCAGTTCATTGCCCTTCCCTCTGCATAGAAAGGGTTGACCCCAACAGCCTGTTCTGCGCTGTGTGGCTCGGAAAACACAAAGGGGACTCACGGCACCCACGCTCTCCCTCAGAAGGGAATTCATACGCGACTCTCTGTGGCCTCCGGAGAGCCGTAGAGCAGTTAAAGCACTCTATCGAGTCAGGGTTCCTGGAGATGGCTGCACAGCAAACTTTGCTGATAGGAAACGCTCGTGCTTCCCTTGAGGCCTGGGGTCACGTTTACTTTGCACTTTAGCTAGGGCAAGCCGTGGGATGAGCTCCTAGCCAGGCACGGGCCAACACCTGGATTCGTAGGAGAAAACTCACTTGCTTCCCTGAGGCATTCCTAGCAGTGACTAGAAGACGGGTAACGGCACTTTCAGTCAGCCTTGAGGCCGCCACTATCTACCTTTCAACTGGGGGAAAATACTGCCTTTTTCCAGGCTTCTCAATTACACACCGGATCACCCAGCACATATCCCTTTCTCCTCTGACAAGCCAAAGGAGGCCCTTGGAACACAATTCAGCCTTCTGCGATGAAACTTTGGGATGCAGTGTGTTTGTTCTGCATGTGCTGAATGTCATAATCCTCTAAATGCCCTCAGGCGGCCTAGGTGACTTTGCATGTTCCAAATGCCTAGCAAGGCTCAGGGTACATCTCTACTTTATTTCGGGCTGGACCTAAAGTCTACTTTCTGCCTCTCTTAGAGAGACGTCGAGCACGAGTCCCCAAAGTGGATTGGAGCCCCGGTGATTTCTTCCAGGGCAGCATAGGTGTCCTCAACGTGACAGACCCGCATGAAAGAAAGCCTGCCCAAGAACCGTGCTCCGGGGGCTGTTTCAAAGCTGTGGAACGCTAGCCATAGAGAACAGATTAGTTGCCGGCCCTTTCACCTGCATAGTGAGGGATGGTCCCAGAGCCGTGTATCCCTTGATTGTGCTCAGAAGGCTTCTGGTACACGGTGCACTTCCTTGGAAAGAAGTGCCCCCGTGAGAGGCTTGAGCGCTGGGAGGCCTACTAAAGCTACAGCCGTCCATGGACTGAGACTCCCTGGAAACTGGTGCACCCCTGCCTCTGGGAATGGGAAAACGTGCACCTTACCTCGAGACTAGAGGTCACATTTAGTTGGCACTTTAGCTACAGTATGCTCTGGGCTGAGCTCCCAGGAAGGAAGCGCAAGCACCCGGTTTCTTCTGCAAAAGCTCACTGCTCCTCAGAGGCATGTGTGGAGCGAACAGTGTCCTGGTGGTGTGATGTTCAGGCCGCTTGGAAGCTGCACCGAAGCTGCTTTCCAAAGGGGGAGAGTCGGGCTTCTCCCACATGCTCCCGTTTCCAACTTGACCCCACAGCGCAGTTACCGGCACTCTCTGACTGGCGACTGGAGACTTTCGGCCACACGGGGCCTTTCTAGGATCACACTTCGTTGCAGGCGGGGTCTTTTGCATGCCGTTCATAGCATTACACGCTTCATGACTTAGTCAGGCCTAGGTGACTTTGGATCGTCCAAATGTCTCACAAGTTGACCGGTTTTTCTGTTCTTTCTGTCAGGCTGGGCCTACAGTGTACCTTGCGTCACAATAGAGCGATGACAGGTAAGAGTTGCCAGGGGGCTCCGTAGGCTCAGGGATTCTTTCAGTGCAGTTCAGAGGGCCTCCACAGTGGGAGAGCCACGCTGAATGTAATCCTGGCCAAAACGTTGTCCTGGGGCTGCTTTACAGCGCTAGAAATCAAGCTATGCAAGCGAGGATCAGTTCATTGCCCTTCCCTCTGCATAGAAAGGGTTGACCCCAACAGCCTGTTCTGCGCTGTGTGGCTCGGAAAACACAAAGGGGACTCACGGCACCCACGCCCTCCCTCAGAAGGGAATACATACGCGATTCTTTGAGGCCTCCGGAGAGCCGTAGAGCAGTTAAAGCACTCTATCGAGTCAGGGTTCCTGGAGATGGCTGCACAGCAAACTTTGCTGATAGGAAACGCTCGTGCTTCCCTTGAGGCCTGGGGTCACGTTTCCTTCGCACTTTAGCTTGGGCAAGCCGTGGGATGAGCTCCTAGCAAGGCACGGGCGACCACCTGGATTCGTAGGAGGAAACTCACTTGCTTCCCTGAGGCATTCCTAGCAGTGGCTAGAAGACGGGTAACGGCACTGTCTTTCAGTCAGCCTTGAGGCCGCCACTATCTACCTTTCAACTGGGGGAAAATACTGCCTTTTTCCAGGCTTCTCAATTACACACCGGATCACCTAGCACATATACCTCTCTTCTTTGACAAGCCAAAGGAGGGCTTTGGAACACAATTCGGCCTTCTGCGATGAAACTTTGGGATGCAGTGTGTTTGTTCTGCATGTGCTGAATGTCATAATCCTCTAAATGCCCTCAGGCGGCCTAGGTGACTTTGCATGTTCCAAATGCCTAGCAAGGCTCAGGGTACATCTCTACTTTATTTCGGGCTGGACCTAAAGTCTACTTTCTGCCTCTCTTAGAGAGACGTCGAGCACGAGTCCCCAAAGTGGATTGGAGCCCCGGTGATTTCTTCCAGGGCAGCGTAGGTGTCCTCAACGTGGCAGACCCGCATGGAAAGAAAGCCTGACCAAGAACCGTGCTCCGGGGGCTGTTTCAAAGCTGTGGAACGCTAGCCATAGAGAGCAGATTAGTTGCCGGCCCTTTCACCTGCATAGTGAGGGATGGTCCCAGAGCCGCGTATCCCTTGATTGTGCTCAGAAGGCTTTTGGTACACGGTGCACTTCCTTGGAAAGGAGTGCCCCCGTGAGAGGCTTGAGCGCTGGGAGGCATACTAAAGCTAAAGCCGTCCTTTGACTAAGACTTCCTGGAAACTGGTGCACCCCTGCCTCTGGGAATGGGAAAACGTGCACCTTACCTCGAGACTAGAGGTCACATTTAGTTGGCACTTTAGCTAAAGTCTGCTCTGGGCTGAGCTCCCAGGAAGGATGCGCAAGCACCCGGTTTCTTTTGCAAAAGTTCACTGCTCCTCAGAGGCATCTGTGGAGTGAACAGTGTCCTGGTGGTGTGATGTTCAGGCCGCTTGGAAGCTGCACCGAAGCTGCTTTCCAAAGGGGGAGAGTCGGGCTTCTCCCACATGCTCCAGTTTCCAACTTGACCCCACAGCGCAGTTACCGGCACTCTCTGACTGGCGACTGGAGACTTTCGGCCACACGGGGCCTTTCTAGGATCACACTTCGTTGCAGGCGGGGTCTTTTGCATGCCGTGCATAGCACTAACCGCTTCATGACATAGTCAGGCCTAGGTGACTTTGGATCGTCCAAATGTCTCACTCGTTGAGAGGTTTTTCTGTTCTTTCTGTCAGGCTGGGCCTACAGTGTACCTTGCGTCACAATAGAGCGATGACAGGTAAGAGTTGCCAGCGGGCTCCGTAGGCTCAGGGATTCTTTCAGTGCAGGTCAGAGGGCCTCCACAGAGGGAGAGCCTCGCTGAATGTAATCCTGGCCAAAACGTTGTCCTGGGGCTGCTTTACAGCGGTCGAAATCAAGCTATGCAAGCGAGGATCAGTTCATTGCCCTTCCCTCTGCATAGAAAGGGTTGACCCCAACAGCCTGTTCTGCGCTGTGTGGCTCGGAAAACACAAAGGGGACTCACGGCACCCACGCTCTCCCTCAGAAGGGAATTCATACGCGATTCTCTGAGGCCTCCGGAGAGCCGTAGAGCAGTTAAAGCACTCTATCGAGTCAGGGTTCCTGGAGATGGCTGCACAGCAAACTTTGCTGTTAGGAAACGCTCGTGCTTCCCTTGAGGCCTGGGGTCACGTTTTCTTTGCACTTTAGCTTGGGCAAGCCGTGGGATGAGCTCCTAGCAAGGCACTGGCGACCACCTGGATTAGTAGGAGGAAACTCACTTGCTTCCCTGAGGCATTCCTAGCAGTGGCTAGAAGACGGGTATCGGCACTGTCTTTCAGTCAGCCTTGAGGCCGCCACTATCTACCTTTCAACTGGGGGAAAATACTGCCTTTTTCCAGGCTTCTCAATTACACACCGGATCACCTAGCACATATACCTCTCTTCTTTGACAAGCCAAAGGAGGCCCTTGGAACACAATTCGGCCTTCTGCGATGAAACTTTGGGATGCAGTGTGTTTGTTCTGCATGTGCTGAATGGCATAATCCTCTAAATGCCCTCAGGCGGCCTAGGTGACTTTGCCTGTTCCAAATGCCTAGCAAGGCTGAGGGTACATCTCTACTTTATTTTGGGCTGGACCTAAAGTCTACTTTATGCCTCTCTTAGAGAGACGTCGAGCACCAGTCCCCAAATTGGATTGGAGCCCCGGTGATTTCTTCCAGGGCAGCGTAGGTGTCCTCAACGTGGCAGACCCGCATGGAAAGAAAGCCTGCCCAAGAACCGTGCTCCGGGGGCTGTTTCAAAGCTGTGGAACGCTAGCCATAGAGAACAGATTAGTTGCCGGCCCTTTCACCTGCATAGTGGGGGATGGTCCCAGAGCCGCGTATCCCTTGATTGTGCTCTGAAGGCTTTTGGTACACGGTGCACGTTTTGGAAAGGAGTGCCCCCGTGAGCGGCTTGAGCGCTGGGAGGCATACTAAAGCTAAAGCCGTCCTTTGACTAAGACTTCCTGGAAACTGGTGCACCCCTGCCTCTGGGAATGGGAAAACGTGCACCTTACCTCGAGACTAGAGGTCACATTTAGTTGGCACTTTAGCTACAGTATGCTCTGGGCTGGGCTCCCCGGAAGGAAGCGCAAGCTCCCGGTTTCTTTTGCAAAAGCTCACTGCTCCTCAGAGGCATCTGTGGAGTGAACAGTGTCCTGGTGGTGTGATGTTCAGGCCGCTTGGAAGCTGCACCGAAGCTGCTTTCCAAAGGGGGAGAGTCGGGCTTCTCCCACATGCTCCAGTTTCCAACTTGACCCCACAGCTCAGTTACCGGCACTCTCTGACTGGCGACTGGAGACTTTCGGCCACACGGGTCCTTTCTAGGATCACACTTCGTTGCAGGCGGGGTCTTTTGCATGCCGTGCATAGCACTAACCGCTTCATGACATAGTCAGGCCTAGGTAACTTGGATCGTCCAAATGTCTCACTCGTTGAGAGATTTTTCTGTTCTTTTTGTCAGGCTGGACCTACACTGTACCTTGCGTCACAACAGAGAGATGACAGGTAAGAGTTGCCAGGGGGCTCTGTAGGCTCAGGGATTCTTTCAGTGCAGTTCAGAGGGCCTCCACAGAGGGAGAGCCACGTTGAAGGTAATCCTGGCCAAAACGTTGTCCTGGGGCTGCTTTACAGCGGTCGAAATCAAGCTAGGCAAGCGAGGATCAGTTCATTGTCCTTCCCTCTGCATAGAAAGGGTTGACCCCAACAGCCTGTTCTGCGCTGTGTGGCTCGGAAAACACAAAGGGGACTCACGGCACCCACGCTCTCCCTCAGAAGGGAATTCATACGCGACTCTCTGAGGCCTCCGGAGAGCCGTAGAGCGGTTAAAGCACTCTATCGAGTCAGGGTTCCTGGAGATGGCTGCACAGCAAACTTTGCTGATAGGAAACGCTCGTGCTTACCTTGAGGCCTGGGGTCACGTTTCTTTCGCACTTTAGCTAGGGCAAGCCGTTGGATGAGCTCTTAGCCAGGCACTGGCGACCACATGGATTCGTAGGAGAAAACTCACTTGCTTCCCTGAGGCATTCCTTGCAGTGGCTAGAAGACGGGTAACGGCACTGTCTTTCAGTCAGCCTTGAGGCCGCCACTATCTACCTTTCAACTGGGGGAAAATACTGCCTTTTTCCAGGCTTCTCAATTACACACCGGATCACCCCGCACATATCCCTCTCTCCTCTGACAAGCCAAAGGAGGCCCTTGGAACACAATTCGGCCTTCTGCGATGAAACTTTGGGATGCAGTGTGTTTGTTCTGCATGTGCTGAATGGCATAATCCTCTAAATGTCCTAAGGCGGCCTAGGTGACTTTGCATGTTCCAAACGCCTAGCAAGGCTCAGGGTACATCTCTACTTTATTTCGGGCTGGACCTAAAGTCTACTTTCTGCCTCTCTTAGAGAGACGTCGAGCACGAGTCCCCAAAGTGGATTGGAGCCCCGGTGATTTCTTCCAGGGCAGCATAGGTGTCCTCAACGTGGCAGACCCGCATGGAAAGAAAGCCTGCCCAAGAAGCGTGCTCCTGGGGCTTTTTCAAAGCTGTGGAATGCTAGCCATAGAGAACAGATTAGTTGCCGGCCCTTTCACCTGCATAGTGAGGGATGGTCCCAGAGCCGCGTATCCCTTGATTGTGCTCAGAAGGCTTTTGGTACACGGTGCACTTCCTTGGAAAGAAGTGCCCCCGTGAGAGGCTTGAGCGCTGGGAGGCATCCTAAAGCTAAAGCCGTCCTTTGACTAAGACTTCCTGGAAACTGGTGCACCCCTGCCTCTGGGAATGGGAAAACGTTCACCTTACCTCGAGACTAGAGGTCACATTTAGTTGGCACTTTAGCTACAGTATGCTCTGGGCTGGGCTCCCCGGAAGGACGCGCAAGCACCCGGTTTCTTTTGCAAAAGCTCACTGCTCCTCAGAGGCATCTGTGGAGTGAACAGTGTCCTGGTGGTGTGGTGTTCAGGCCGCTTGGAAGCTCCACCGAAGCTGCTTTCCAAAGGGGGAGAGTCGGGCTTCTCCCACATGCTCCAGTTTCCAACTTGACCCCACAGCGCAGTTACCGGCACTCTCTGACTGACGACTGGAGACTTTCGGCCACACGGGGCCTTTCTAGGATCACACTTCGTTGCAGGCGGGGTCTTTTGCATGCCGTGCATAGCACTACCCGCTTCATGACTTAGTCAGGCCTAGGTGACTTTGGATCGTCCAAATGTCTCACAAGTTGACCGGTTTTTCTGTTCTTTCTGTCAGGCTGGGCCTACAGTGTACCTTGCATCACAATAGAGCGATGACAGGTAAGAGTTGCCAGGGGGCTCCGTAGGCTCAGGGATTCTTTCAGTGCAGTTCAGAGGGCCTCCACAGAGGGTGAGCCACGCTGAAAGTAATCCTGGCCCAAACGTTGTCCTGGGGCTGCTTTACAGAGGTCGAAATCAAGCTACGCAAGCGAGGATCAGTTCATTGCCCTTCCCTCTGCATAGAAAGGGTTGACCCCAACAGCCTGTTCTGCGCTGTGTGGCTCGGAAAACACAAAGGGGACTCGCGGCTCCCACGCTCTCCCTCAGAAGGGAATTCATACGCGACACTCTGTGGCCTCCGGAGAGCCGTAGAGCAGTTAAAGCACTCTATCGAGTCAGGGTTCCTGGAGATGGCTGCACAGCAAACTTTGCTGATAGGAAACGCTCGTGCTTCCCTTGAGGCCTGGGGTCACGTTTACTTTGCACTTTAGCTAGGGCAAGCCGTGGGATGAGCTCCTAGCCAGGCACGGGCCAACACCTGGATTCGTAGGAGAAAACTCACTTGCTTCCCTGAGGCATTCCTAGCAGTGACTAGAAGACGGGTAACGGCACTTTCAGTCAGCCTTGAGGCCGCCACTATCTACCTTTCAACTGGGGGAAAATACTGCCTTTTTCCAGGCTTCTCAATTACACACCGGATCACCCAGCACATATCCCTCTCTCCTCTGACAAGCCAAAGGAGGCTCTTGGAACACAATTCGGCCTTCGGCGATGAAACTTTGGGATGCAGTGTGTTTGTTCTGCATGTGCTGAATGGCATAATCCTCTAAATGCCCTCAGGCGGCCTAGGTGACTTTGCATGTTCCAAATGCCTAGCAAGGCTCAGGGTACATCTCTACTTTATTTCGGGCTGGACCTAAAGTCTACTTTCTGCCTCTCTTAGACAGACGTCGAGCACCAGTCCCCAAAGTGGATTGGAGCCCCGGTGATTTCTTCCAGGGCAGCATAGGTGTCCTCAACGTGGCAGACCCGCATGGAAAGAAAGCCTGCCCAAGAACCGTGCTCCGGGGGCTGTTTCAAAGCTGTGGAACGCTAGCCATAGAGAACAGATTAGTTGCCGGCCCTTTCACCTGCATAGTGAGGGATGGTCCCAGAGCCGCGTATCCCTTGATTGTGCTCAGAAGGCTTTTGGTACACGGTGCACTTCCTTGGAAAGAAGTGCCCCCGTGAGAGGCTTGAGCGCTGGGAGGCATACTAAAGCTAAAGCCGTCCTTTGACTAAGACTTCCTGGAAACTGGTGCACCCCTGCCTCTGGTAATGGGAAAACGTGCACCTTACCTCGAGACTAGAGGTCACATTTAGTTGGCACTTTAGCTACAGTATGCTCTGGGCTGGGCTCCCCGGAAGGAAGCGCAAGCGCCCGGTTTCTTTTGCAAAAGCTCACTGCTCCTCAGAGGCATCTGTGGAGTGAACAGTGTCCTGGTGGTGTGGTGTTCAGGCAGCTTGGAAGCTGCACCGAAGCTGCTTTCCAATGGGGGAGAGTCGGGCTTGTCCCACATGCTCCCGTTTCCAACTTGACCCCACAGCGCAGTTACCGGCACTCTCTGACTGACGACTGGAGACTTTCGGTCACACGGGGCCTTTCTAGGATCACACTTCGTTGCAGGCGGGGTCTTTTGCATGCCGTGCATAGCACTACCCGCTTCATGACTTAGTCAGGCCTAGGTGACTTTGGATCGTCCAAATGTCTCACAAATTGACCGGTTTTAATGTTCTTTCTGTCAGGCTGGGCCTACAGTGTACCTTGCGTCACAATAGAGCGATGACAGGTAAGAGTTGCCAGGGGGCTCAGTAGGCTCAGGGATTCTTTCAGTGCAGTTCAGAGGGCCTCCACAGAGGGAGAGCCACGCTGAATGTAATCCTGGCCAAAACGTTGTCCTGGGGCTGCTTTACAGCGGTCGAAATCAAGCTAGGCAAGCGAGGATCAGTTCATTGCCCTTCCCTCTGCATAGAAAGGGTTGACCCCAACAGCCTGTTCTGCGCTGTGTGGCTCGGAAAACACAAAGGGGACTCACGGCACCCACGCTCTCCCTCAGAAGGGAATTCATACGCGACTCTCTGAGGCCTCCGGAGAGCCGTAGAGCGGTTAAAGCACTCTATCGAGTCAGGGTTCCTGGAGATGGCTGCACAGCAAACTTTGCTGATAGGAAACGCTCGTGCTTACCTTGAGGCCTGGGGTCACGTTTCTTTCGCACTTTAGCTAGGGCAAGCCGTTGGATGAGCTCCTAGCCAGGCACTGGCGACCACATGGATTCGTAGGAGAAAACTCACTTGCTTCCCTGAGGCATTCCTTGCAGTGGCTAGAAGACGGGTAACGGCATGTCTTTCAGTCAGCCTTGAGGCCGCCACTATCTACCTTTCAACTGGGGGAAAATACTGCCTTTTTCCAGGCTTCTCAATTACACACCGGATCACCCATCACATATGCCTCTCTCCTCTGACAAGCCAAAGGAGGCCCTTGGAACACAATTCGGCCTTCTGCGATGAAACTTTGGGATGCAGTGTGTTTGTTCTGCATGTGCTGAATGGCATAATCCTCTAAATGTCCTAAGGCGGCCTAGGTGACTTTGCATGTTCCAAACGCCTAGCAAGGCTCAGGGTACATCTCTACTTTATTTCGGGCTGGACCTAAAGTCTACTTTCTGCCTCTCTTAGAGAGACGTCGAGCACGAGTCCCCAAAGTGGATTGGAGCCCCGGTGATTTCTGCCAGGGCAGCATAGGTGTCCTCAACGTGGCAGACCCGCATGGAAAGAAAGCCTGCCCAAGAACCGTGCTCCTGGGGCTTTTTCAAAGCTGTGGAATGCTAGCCATAGAGAACAGATTAGTTGCCGGCCCTTTCACCTGCATAGTGAGGGATGGTCCCAGAGCCGCGTATCCCTTGATTGTGCTCAGAAGGCTTTTGGTACACGGTGCACTTCCTTGGAAAGAAGTGCCCCCGTGAGAGGCTTGAGCGCTGGGAGGCATACTAAAGCTAAAGCCGTCCTTTGACTAAGACTTCCTGGAAACTGGTGCACCCCTGCCTCTGGGAATGGGAAAACGTGCACCTTACCTCGAGACTAGAGGTCACATTTAGTTGGCACTTTAGCTACAGTATGCTCTGGGCTGGGCTCCCAGAAAGGAAACGCAAGTGCCCGGTTTCTTTTGCAAAAGCTCACTGCTCCTCAGAGGCATTTGTGGAGTGAACAGTGTCCTGGTGGTGTGATGTTCAGGCCGCTTGGAAGCTGCACCGAAGCTGCTTTCCAAAGGGGGAGAGTCGGGCTTCTCCCACATGCTCCAGTTTCCAACTTGACCCCACAGCGCAGTTACCGGCACTCTCTGACTGACGACTGGAGACTTTCGGCCACACGGGGCCTTTCTAGGATCACACTTCGTTGCAGGCGGGGTCTTTTGCATGCCGTGCATAGCACTAACCGCTTCATGACATAGTCACGCCTAGGTGAATTGGATCGTCCAAATGTCTCACTCGTTGAGAGGTTTTTCTGTTCTTTTTGTCAGGCTGGACCTACACTGTACCTTGCGTCACAATAGAGAGATGACAGGTAAGAGTTGCCAGGGGGCTCTGTAGGCTCAGGGATTCTTTCAGTGCAGTTCAGAGGGCCTCCACAGAGGGAGAGCCACGTTGAAGGTAATCCAGGCCAAAACGTTGTCCTGGGGCTGCTTTACAGCGGTCGAAATGAAGCTATGCAAGCGAGGATCAGTTCATTGCCCTTCCCTCTGCATAGAAAGGGTTGACCCCAACAGCCTGTTCTGCGCTGTGTGGCTCGGAAAACACAAAGGGGACTCACGGCACCCACGCTCTCCCTCAGAAGGGAATTCATACGCGACTCTCTGTGGCCTCCGTAGAGCCGTAGAGCAGTTAAAGCACTGTATCGAGTCAGGGTTCCTGGAGATGGCTGCACAGCAAACTTTGCTGATAGGAAACGCTCGTGCATCCCTTGAGGCCTGGGGTCACGTTTCCTTCGCACTTTAGCTTGGGCAAGCCGTCGGATGAGCTCCTAGCCAGGCACTGGCGAACACCTGGATTCGTAGGAGAAAACACACTTGCTTCCCTGAGGCATTCCTAGCAGTGGCTAGAAGACGGGTAACGGCACTGTCTTTCAGTCAGCCTTGAGGCCGCCACTATCTACCTTTCAACTGGGGGAAAATACTGCCTTTTTCCAGGCTTCTCAATTACACACCGGATCACCCCGCACATATCCCTCTCTCTTCTGACAAGCCAAAGGAGGCCCTTGGAACACAATTCGGCCTTCTGCGATGAAACTTTGGGATGCAGTGTGTTTGTTCTGCATGTGCTGAATGGCATAATCCTCTAAATGCCCTCAGGCGGCCTAGGTGACTTTGCATGTTCCAAATGCCTAGCAAGGCTCAGGGTACATCTCTACTTTATTTCGGGCTGGACCTAAAGTCTACTTTCTGCCTCTCTTAGAGAGACGTCGAGCACGAGTCCCCAAAGTGGATTGGAGCCCCGGTGATTTCTTCCAGGTCAGCGTAGGTGTCCTCAACGTGGCAGACCCGCATGGAAAGAAAGCCTGACCAAGAACCGTGCTCCGGGGGCTGTTTCAAAGCTGTGGAACGCTAGCCATAGAGAACAGATTAGTTGCCGGCCCTTTCACCTGCATAGTGAGGGATGGTCCCAGAGCCGCGTATCCCTTGATTGTGCTCAGAAGGCTTTTGGTACACGGTGCACTTCCTTGGAAAGGAGTGCCCCGGTGAGAGGCTTGAGCGCTGGGAGGCATACTAAAGCTAAAGCCGTCCATTGACTAAGACTTCCTGGAAACTGGTGCACCCCTGCCTCTGGGAATGGGAAAACGTGCACCTTACCTCGAGACTAGAGGTCACATTTAGTTGGCACTTTAGCTACAGTCTGCTCTGGGCTGGGCTCCCCGGAAGGAAGCGCAAGCGCCCGGTTTCTTTTGCAAAAGCTCACTGCTCCTCAGAGGCATCTGTGGAGTGAACAGTGACCTGGTGGTGTGGTGTTCAGGCAGCTTGGAAGCTGCACCGAAGCTGCTTTCCAAAGGGGGAGAGTCGGGCTTCTCCCACATGCTCCCGTTTCCAACTTGACCCCACAGCGCAGTTACCGGCACTCTCTGACTGGCGACTGGAGACTTTCGGCCACACGGGGCCTTTCTAGGATCACACTTCGTTGCAGGCGGGGTCTTTTGCATGCCGTGCATAGCATTACCCGCTTCATGACTTAGTCAGGCCTAAGTGACTTTGGATCGTCCAAATGTCTCACAAGTTGACCGGTTTTTCTGTTCTTTCTGTGAGGCTGGGCCTACAGTGTTCCTTGCGTCACAATAGAGCGATGACAGGTAAGAGTTGCCAGGGGGCTCCGTAGGCTCAGGGATTCTTTCAGTGCAGTTCAGAGGGCCTCCACAGAGGGAGAGCCACGCTGAATGTAATCCTGGCCAAAACGTTGTCCTGGGGCTGCTTTACAGCGGTCGAAATCAAGCTAGGCAAGCGAGGATCAGTTCATTGCCCTTCCCTCTGCATAGAAAGGGTTGACCCCAACAGCCTGTTCTGCGCTGTGTGGCTCGGAAAACACAAAGGGGAATCACGGCACCCACGCTCTCCCTCAGAAGGGAATTCATACGCGACTCTCTGAGGCCTCCGGAGAGCCGTAGAGCAGTTAAAGCACTCTATCGAGTCAGGGTTCCTGGAGATGGCTGCACAGCAAACTTTGCTGATAGGAAACGCTCGTCCTTACCTTGAGGCCTGGGGTCACGTTTCCTTCGCACTTTAGCTAGGGCAAGCCGTGGGATGAGCTCCTAGCCAAGCACTGGGGACCACCTGGATTCGTAGGAGGAAACTCACTTGCTTCCCTGAGGCATTCCTAGCAATGGCTAGAAGACGGGTAACGGCACTGTCTTTCAGTCAGCCTTGAGGCCGCCACTATATACCTTTCAACTGGGGGAAAATACTGCCTTTTTCCAGGCTTCTCAATTACACACCGGATCACCCAGCACATATCCCTCTCTCCTCTGACAAGCCAAAGAGGCCCTTGGAACACAATTCGGCCTTCTGCGATGAAACTTTGGGATGCAGTGTGTTTGTTCTGCATGTGCTGAATGGCATAATCCTCTAAATGCCCTCAGGCGGCCTAGGTGACTTTGCATGTTCCAAATGCCTAGCAAGGCTCAGGGTACATCTCTACTTTATTTCGGGCTGGACCTAAAGTCTACTTTCTGCCTCTCTTAGAGAGACGTCGAGCACGAGTCCCCAAAGTGGATTGGAGCCCCGGTGATTTCTTCCAGGTCAGCGTAGGTGTCCTCAACGTGGCAGACCCGCATGGAAAGAAAGCCTGCCCAAGAACCGTGCTCCGGGGGCTGTTTCAAAGCTGTGGAACGCTAGCCATAGAGAACAGATTAGTTGCCGGCCCTTTCACCTGCATAGTGAGGGATGGTCCCAGAGCCGCGTATCCCTTGATTGTGCTCAGAAGGCTTTTGGTACACGGTGCACTTCCTTGGAAAGGAGTGCCCCCGTGAGAGGCTTGAGCGCTGGGAGGCATACTAAAGCTAAAGCCGTCCTTTGACTAAGACTTCCTGGAAACTGGTGCACCCCTGCCTCTGGGAATGGGAAAACGTGCACCTTACCTCGAGACTAGAGGTCACATTTAGTTGGCACTTTAGCTACAGTATGCTCTGGGCTGGGCTCCCCGGAAGGAAGCGCAAGCGCCCGGTTTCTTTTGCAAAAGCTCACTGCTCCTCAGAGGCATCTGTGGAGTGAACAGTGACCTGGTGGTGTGGTGTTCAGGCAGCTTGGAAGCTGCACCGAAGCTGCTTTCCAAAGGGGGAGAGTCGGGCTTCTCCCATATGCTCCCGTTTCCAACTTGACCCCACAGCGCAGTTACCGGCACTCTCTGACTGGCGACTGGAGACTTTCGGCCACACGGGGCCTTTCTAGGATCACACTTCGTTGCAGGCGGGGTCTTTTGCATGCCGTGCATAGCATTACCCGCTTCATGACTTAGTCAGGCCTAAGTGACTTTGGATCGTCCAAATGTCTCACAAGTTGACCGGTTTTTCTGTTCTTTCTGTCAGGCTGGGCCTACAGTGTCCCTTGCGTCACAATAGCGCGATGACAGGTAAGAGTTGCCAGGGGGCTCCGTAGGCTCAGGGATTCTTTCAGTGCAGTTCAGAGGGCCTCCACAGAGGGAGAGCCACGCTGAATGTAATCCTGGCCAAAACGTTGTCCTAGGGCTGCTTTACAGCGGTCGAAATCAAGCTATGCAAGCGAGGATCAGTTCATTGCCCTTCCCTCTGCATAGAAAGGGTTGACCCCAACAGCCTGTTCTGCGCTGTGTGGCTCGGAAAACACAAAGGGGACTCACGGCACCCACGCTCTCCCTCAGAAGGGAATTCATACGCGACTCTCTGTGGCCTCCGGAGAGCCGTAGAGCAGTTAAAGCACTCTATCGAGTCAGGGTTCCTGGAGATGGCTGCACAGCAAACTTTGCTGATAGGAAACGCTCGTGCTTACCTTGAGGCCTGGGGTCACGTTTCCTTCGCACTTTAGCTAGGGCAAGCCGTGGGATGAGCTCCTAGCCAGGCACGGGCGACCACCTGGATTCGTAGGAGAAAACTCACTTGCTTCCCTGAGGCATTCCTAGCAGTGGCTAGAAGACGGGTAACGGCACTGTCTTTCAGTCAGCCTTGAGGCCGCCACTATCTACCTTTCAACTGGGGGAAAATACTGCCTTTTTCCAGGCTTCTCAATTACTTACAGGATCACCCAGCACATATCCCTCTCTCTTCTGACAAGCCAAAGGAGGCCCTTGGAACACAATTCGGCCTTCGGCGATGAAACTTTGGGATGCAGTGTGTTTGTTCTGCATGTGCTGAATGGCATAATCCTCTAAATGCCCTCAGGCGGCCTAGGTGACTTTGCATGTTCCAAATGCCTAGCAAGGCTCAGGGTACATCTCTACTTTATTTCGGGCTAGACCTAAAGTCTACTTTCTGCCTCTCTTAGAGAGACGTCGAGCACGAGTCCCCAAAGTGGATTGGAGCCCCGGTGATTTCTTCCAGGTCAGCGTAGGTGTCCTCAACGTGGCAGACCCGCATGGAAAGAAAGCCTGACCAAGAACCGTGCTCCGGGGGCTGTTTCAAAGCTGTGGAACGCTAGCCATAGAGAACAGATTAGTTGCCGGCCCTTTCACCTGCATAGTGAGGGATGGTCCCAGAGCCGCTTATCCCTTGATTGTGCTCAGAAGGCTTTTGGTACACGGTGCACTTCCTTGGAAAGGAGTGCCCCCGTGAGAGGCTTGAGCGCTGGGAGGCATACTAAAGCTAAAGCCGTCCTTTGACTAAGACTTCCTGGAAACTGGTGCACCCCTGCCTCTGGGAATGGGAAAACGTGCACCTTACCTCGAGACTAGAGGTCACATTTAGTTGGCACTTTAGCTACAGTATGCTCTGGGCTGGGCTCCCCGGAAGGAAGCGCAAGCGCCCGGTTTCTTTTGCAAAAGCTCACTGCTCCTCAGAGGCATCTGTGGAGTGAACAGTGACCTGGTGGTGTGGTGTTCAGGCAGCTTGGAAGCTGCACCGAAGCTGCTTTCCAAAGGGGGAGAGTCGGGCTTCTCCCACATGCTCCCGTTTCCAACTTGACCCCACAGCGCAGTTACCGGCACTCTCTGACTGGCGACTGGAGACTTTCGGCCCCACGGGTCCTTTCTAGGATCACACTTCGTTGCAGGCGGGGTCTTTTGCATGCCGTGCATAGCACTAACCGCTTCATGACATAGTCAGGCCTAGGTGACTTGGATCGTCCAAATGTCTCACTCGTTGAGAGATTTTTCTGTTCTTTTTGTCAGGCTGGACCTACACTGTACCTTGCATCACAACAGAGAGATGACAGGTAAGAGTTGCCAGGGGGCTCTGTAGGCTCAGGGATTCTTTCAGTGCAGTTCAGAGGGCCTCCACAGAGGGAGAGCCACGTTGAAGGTAATCCTGGCCAAAACGTTGTCCTGGGGCTGCTTTACAGCGGTCGAAATCAAGCTAGGCAAGCGAGGATCAGTTCATTGTCCTTCCCTCTGCATAGACAGGGTTGACCCCAACAGCCTGTTCTGCGCTGTGTGGCTCGGAAAACACAAAGGGGACTCACGGCACCCACGCTCTCCCTCAGAAGGGAATTCATACGCGACTCTCTGTGGCCTCCGGAGAACCGTAGAGGAGTTAAAGCACTCTATCGAGTCAGGGATCCTGGAGATGGCTGCACAGCAAACTTTGCTGATAGGAAACACTCGTGCTTCCCTTGAGGCCTGGGGTCACGTTTCCTTCGCACTTTAGCTAGGGCAAGCCGTGGGATGAGCTCTTAGCCAGGCACTGGCCACCACCTGGATTCGTAGGAGAAAACTCACTTGCTTCCCTGAGGCATTCCTAGCAGTGGCTAGAAGACGGGTAACGGCACTTTCAGTCAGCCTTGAGGCCGCCACTCTCTACCTTTCAACTGGGGGAAAATACTGCCTTTTTCCAGGCTTCTCAATTACACACCGGATCACCTAGCACATATCCCTCTCTCCTCTGACAAGCCAAAGGAGGCCCTTGGAACACAATTCGGCCTTCTGCGATGAAACTTTGGGATGCAGTGTGTTTGTTCTGCATGTGCTGAATGGCATAATCCTCTAAATGCCCTCAGGCGGCCTAGGTGACTTTGCATGTTCCAAATGCCTAGCAAGGCTCAGGGTACATCTCTACTTTATTTCGGGCTGGACCTAAAGTCTACTTTCTGCCTCTCTTAGAGAGACGTCGAGCACCAGTCCCCAAAGTGGATTGGAGCCCCGGTGATTTCTTCCAGGGCAGCATAGGTGTCCTCAACGTGGCAGACCCGCATGGAAAGAAAGCCTGCCCAAGAACCGTGCTCCGGGGGCTGTTTCAAAGCTGTGGAACGCTAGCCATAGAGAACAGATAAGTTGCCGGCCCTTTCACCTAAATAGTGAGGGATGGTCCCAGAGCCGCGAATCCCTTGACTGTGCTCTGAAGGCTTTTGGTACACGGTGCACTTCCTTGGAAAGGAGTGCCCCCGTGAGAGGCTTGAGCGCTGGGAGGCATACTAAAGCTAAAGCCGTCCTTTGACTAAGACTTCCTGGAAACTGGTGCACCCCTGCCTCTGGGAATGGGAAAACGTGCACCTTACCTCGAGACTAGAGGTCACATTTAGTTGGCACTTTAGCTACAGTATGCTCTGGGCTGGGCTCCCCGGAAGGACGCGCAAGCGCCCGGTTTCTTTTGCAAAAGCTCACTGCTCCTCAGAGGCATCTGTGGAGTGAACAGTGTCCTGGTGGTGTGGTGTTCAGGCCGCTTGGAAGCTCCACCGAAGCTGCTTTCCAAAGGGGGAGAGTCGGGCTTCTCCCACATGCTCCAGTTTCCAACTTGACCCCACAGCGCAGTTACCGGCACTCTCTGACTGACGACTGGAGACTTTCGGCCACACGGGTCCTTTCTAGGATCACACTTCGTTGCAGGCGGGGTCTTTTGCATGCCGTGCATAGCACTACCCGCTTCATGACTTAGTCAGGCCTAGGTGACTTTGGATCGTCCAAATGTCTCACAAGTTGACCGGTTTTTCTGTTCTTTCTGTCAGGCTGGGCCTACAGTGTACCTTGCATCACAATAGAGCGATGACAGGTAAGAGTTGCCAGGGGGCTCCGTAGGCTCAGGGATTCTTTCAGTGCAGTTCAGAGGGCCTCCACAGAGGGAGAGCCACGCTGAAAGTAATCCTGGCCAAAACGTTGTCCTGGGGCTGCTTTACAGCGGTCGAAATCAAGCTATGCAAGCGAGGATCAGTTCATTGCCCTTCCCTCTGCATAGAAAGGGTTGACCCCAACAGCCTGTTCTGCGCTGTGTGGCTCGGAAAACACAAAGGGGACTCACGGCACCCACGCTCTCCCTCAGAAGGGAATTCATACGCGACTCTCTGTGGCCTCCGGAGAGCCGTAGAGCAGTTAAAGCACTCTATCGAGTCAGGGTTCCTGGAGATGGCTGCACAGCAAACTTTGCTGATAGGAAACGCTCGTGCTTCCCTTGAGGCCTGGGGTCACGTTTACTTTGCACTTTAGCTAGGGCAAGCCGTGGGATGAGCTCCTAGCCAGGCACGGGCCAACACCTGGATTCGTAGGAGAAAACTCACTTGCTTCCCTGAGGCATTCCTAGCAGTGACTAGAAGACGGGTAACGGCACTTTCAGTCAGCCTTGAGGCCGCCACTATCTACCTTTCAACTGGGGGAAAATACTGCCTTTTTCCAGGCTTCTCAATTACACACCGGATCACCCAGCACATATCCCTTTCTCCTCTGACAAGCCAAAGGAGGCCCTTGGAACACAATTCAGCCTTCTGCGATGAAACTTTGGGATGCAGTGTGTTTGTTCTGCATGTGCTGAATGGCATAATCCTCTAAATGCCCTCAGGCGGCCTAGGTGACTTTGCATGTTCCAAATGCCTAGCAAGGCTCAGGGTACATCTCTACTTTATTTCGGGCTGGACCTAAAGTCTACTTTCTGCCTCTCTTAGAGAGACGTCGAGCACGAGTCCCCAAAGTGGATTGGAGCCCCGGTGATTTCTTCCAGGGCAGCATAGGTGTCCTCAACGTGACAGACCCGCATGAAAGAAAGCCTGCCCAAGAACCGTGCTCCGGGGGCTGTTTCAAAGCTGTGGAACGCTAGCCATAGAGAACAGATTAGTTGCCGGCCCTTTCACCTGCATAGTGAGGGATGGTCCCAGAGCCGTGTATCCCTTGATTGTGCTCAGAAGGCTTCTGGTACACGGTGCACTTCCTTGGAAAGAAGTGCCCCCGTGAGAGGCTTGAGCGCTGGGAGGCCTACTAAAGCTACAGCCGTCCATGGACTGAGACTCCCTGGAAACTGGTGCACCCCTGCCTCTGGGAATGGGAAAACGTGCACCTTACCTCGAGACTAGAGGTCACATTTAGTTGGCACTTTAGCTACAGTATGCTCTGGGCTGAGCTCCCAGGAAGGAAGCGCAAGCACCCGGTTTCTTCTGCAAAAGCTCACTGCTCCTCAGAGGCATGTGTGGAGCGAACAGTGTCCTGGTGGTGTGATGTTCAGGCCGCTTGGAAGCTGCACCGAAGCTGCTTTCCCAAGGGGGAGAGTCGGTCTTCTCCCACATGCTCCCGTTTCCAACTTGACCCCACAGCGCAGTTACCGGCACTCTCTGACTGGCGACTGGAGACTTTCGGCCACACGGGGCCTTTCTAGGATCACACTTCGTTGCAGGCGGGGTCTTTTGCATGCCGTTCATAGCATTACACGCTTCATGACTTAGTCAGGCCTAGGTGACTTTGGATCGTCCAAATGTCTCACAAGTTGACCGGTTTTTCTGTTCTTTCTGTCAGGCTGGGCCTACAGTGTACCTTGCGTCACAATAGAGCGATGACAGGTAAGAGTTGCCAGGGGGCTCCGTAGGCTCAGGGATTCTTTCAGTGCAGTTCAGAGGGCCTCCACAGTGGGAGAGCCACGCTGAATGTAATCCTGGCCAAAACGTTGTCCTGGGGCTGCTTTACAGCGGTCGAAATCAAGCTATGCAAGCGAGGATCAGTTCATTGCCCTTCCCTCTGCATAGAAAGGGTTGACCCCAACAGCCTGTTCTGCGCTGTGTGGCTCGGAAAACACAAAGGGGACTCACGGCACCCACGCTCTCCCTCAGAAGGGAATACATACGCGATTCTTTGAGGCCTCCGGAGAGCCGTAGAGCAGTTAAAGCACTCTATCGAGTCAGGGTTCCTGGAGATGGCTGCACAGCAAACTTTGCTGATAGGAAACGCTCGTGCTTCCCTTGAGGCCTGGGGTCACGTTTCCTTCGCACTTTAGCTTGGGCAAGCCGTGGGATGAGCTCCTAGCAAGGCACGGGCGACCACCTGGATTCGTAGGAGGAAACTCACTTGCTTCCCTGAGGCATTCCTAGCAGTGGCTAGAAGACGGGTAACGGCACTGTCTTTCAGTCAGCCTTGAGGCCGCCACTATCTACCTTTCAACTGGGGGAAAATACTGCCTTTTTCCAGGCTTCTCAATTACACACCGGATCACCTAGCACATATACCTCTCTTCTTTGACAAGCCAAAGGAGGGCTTTGGAACACAATTCGGCCTTCTGCGATGAAACTTTGGGATGCAGTGTGTTTGTTCTGCATGTGCTGAATGGCATAATCCTCTAAATGCCCTCAGGCGGCCTAGGTGACTTTGCATGTTCCAAATGCCTAGCAAGGCTCAGGGTACATCTCTACTTTATTTCGGGCTGGACCTAAAGTCTACTTTCTGCCTCTCTTAGAGAGACGTCGAGCACGAGTCCCCAAAGTGGATTGGAGCCCCGGTGATTTCTTCCAGGGCAGCGTAGGTGTCCTCAACGTGGCAGACCCGCATGGAAAGAAAGCCTGCCCAAGAACCGTGCTCCGGGGGCTGTTTCAAAGCTGTGGAACGCTAGCCATAGAGAGCAGATTAGTTGCCGGCCCTTTCACCTGCATAGTGAGGGATGGTCCCAGAGCCGCGTATCCCTTGATTGTGCTCAGAAGGCTTTTGGTACACGGTGCACTTCCTTGGAAAGGAGTGCCCCCGTGAGAGGCTTGAGCGCTGGGAGGCATACTAAAGCTAAAGCCGTCCTTTGACTAAGACTTCCTGGAAACTGGTGCACCCCTGCCTCTGGGAATGGGAAAACGTGCACCTTACCTCGAGACTAGAGGTCACATTTAGTTGGCACTTTAGCTAAAGTCTGCTCTGGGCTGAGCTCCCAGGAAGGATGCGCAAGCACCCGGTTTCTTTTGCAAAAGTTCACTGCTCCTCAGAGGCATCTGTGGAGTGAACAGTGTCCTGGTGGTGTGATGTTCAGGCCGCTTGGAAGCTGCACCGAAGCTGCTTTCCAAAGGGGGAGAGTCGGGCTTCTCCCACATGCTCCAGTTTCCAACTTGACCCCACAGCGCAGTTACCGGCACTCTCTGACTGGCGACTGGAGACTTTCGGCCACACGGGGCCTTTCTAGGATCACACTTCGTTGCAGGCGGGGTCTTTTGCATGCCGTGCATAGCACTAACCGCTTCATGACATAGTCAGGCCTAGGTGACTTTGGATCGTCCAAATGTCTCACTCGTTGAGAGGTTTTTCTGTTCTTTCTGTCAGGCTGGGCCTACAGTGTACCTTGCGTCACAATAGAGCGATGACAGGTAAGAGTTGCCAGCGGGCTCCGTAGGCTCAGGGATTCTTTCAGTGCAGGTCAGAGGGCCTCCACAGAGGGAGAGCCTCGCTGAATGTAATCCTGGCCAAAACGTTGTCCTGGGGCTGCTTTACAGCGGTCGAAATCAAGCTATGCAAGCGAGGATCAGTTCATTGCCCTTCCCTCTGCATAGAAAGGGTTGACCCCAACAGCCTGTTCTGCGCTGTGTGGCTCGGAAAACACAAAGGGGACTCACGGCACCCACGCTCTCCCTCAGAAGGGAATTCATACGCGATTCTCTGAGGCCTCCGGAGAGCCGTAGAGCAGTTAAAGCACTCTATCGAGTCAGGGTTCCTGGAGATGGCTGCACAGCAAACTTTGCTGTTAGGAAACGCTCGTGCTTCCCTTGAGGCCTGGGGTCACGTTTTCTTTGCACTTTAGCTTGGGCAAGCCGTGGGATGAGCTCCTAGCAAGGCACTGGCGACCACCTGGATTAGTAGGAGGAAACTCACTTGCTTCCCTGAGGCATTCCTAGCAGTGGCTAGAAGACGGGTATCGGCACTGTCTTTCAGTCAGCCTTGAGGCCGCCACTATCTACCTTTCAACTGGGGGAAAATACTGCCTTTTTCCAGGCTTCTCAATTACACACCGGATCACCTAGCACATATACCTCTCTTCTTTGACAAGCCAAAGGAGGCCCTTGGAACACAATTCGGCCTTCTGCGATGAAACTTTGGGATGCAGTGTGTTTGTTCTGCATGTGCTGAATGGCATAATCCTCTAAATGCCCTCAGGCGGCCTAGGTGACTTTGCCTGTTCCAAATGCCTAGCAAGGCTGAGGGTACATCTCTACTTTATTTTGGGCTGGACCTAAAGTCTACTTTATGCCTCTCTTAGAGAGACGTCGAGCACCAGTCCCCAAATTGGATTGGAGCCCCGGTGATTTCTTCCAGGGCAGCGTAGGTGTCCTCAACGTGGCAGACCCGCATGGAAAGAAAGCCTGCCCAAGAACCGTGCTCCGGGGGCTGTTTCAAAGCTGTGGAACGCTAGCCATAGAGAACAGATTAGTTGCCGGCCCTTTCACCTGCATAGTGGGGGATGGTCCCAGAGCCGCGTATCCCTTGATTGTGCTCTGAAGGCTTTTGGTACACGGTGCACGTTTTGGAAAGGAGTGCCCCCGTGAGCGGCTTGAGCGCTGGGAGGCATACTAAAGCTAAAGCCGTCCTTTGACTAAGACTTCCTGGAAACTGGTGCACCCCTGCCTCTGGGAATGGGAAAACGTGCACCTTACCTCGAGACTAGAGGTCACATTTAGTTGGCACTTTAGCTACAGTATGCTCTGGGCTGGGCTCCCCGGAAGGAAGCGCAAGCGCCCGGTTTCTTTTGCAAAAGCTCACTGCTCCTCAGAGGCATCTGTGGAGTGAACAGTGTCCTGGTGGTGTGGTGTTCAGGCAGCTTGGAAGCTGCACCGAAGCTGCTTTCCAATGGGGGAGAGTCGGGCTTGTCCCACATGCTCCCGTTTCCAACTTGACCCCACAGCGCAGTTACCGGCACTCTCTGACTGACGACTGGAGACTTTCGGTCACACGGGGCCTTTCTAGGATCACACTTCGTTGCAGGCGGGGTCTTTTGCATGCCGTGCATAGCACTACCCGCTTCATGACTTAGTCAGGCCTAGGTGACTTTGGATCGTCCAAATGTCTCACAAATTGACCGGTTTTAATGTTCTTTCTGTCAGGCTGGGCCTACAGTGTACCTTGCGTCACAATAGAGCGATGACAGGTAAGAGTTGCCAGGGGGCTCAGTAGGCTCAGGGATTCTTTCAGTGCAGTTCAGAGGGCCTCCACAGAGGGAGAGCCACGCTGAATGTAATCCTGGCCAAAACGTTGTCCTGGGGCTGCTTTACAGCGGTCGAAATCAAGCTAGGCAAGCGAGGATCAGTTCATTGCCCTTCCCTCTGCATAGAAAGGGTTGACCCCAACAGCCTGTTCTGCGCTGTGTGGCTCGGAAAACACAAAGGGGACTCACGGCACCCACGCTCTCCCTCAGAAGGGAATTCATACGCGACTCTGAGGCCTCCGGAGAGCCGTAGAGCGGTTAAAGCACTCTATCGAGTCAGGGTTCCTGGAGATGGCTGCACAGCAAACTTTGCTGATAGGAAACGCTCGTGCTTACCTTGAGGCCTGGGGTCACGTTTCTTTCGCACTTTAGCTAGGGCAAGCCGTTGGATGAGCTCCTAGCCAGGCACTGGCGACCACATGGATTCGTAGGAGAAAACTCACTTGCTTCCCTGAGGCATTCCTTGCAGTGGCTAGAAGACGGGTAACGGCATGTCTTTCAGTCAGCCTTGAGGCCGCCACTATCTACCTTTCAACTGGGGGAAAATACTGCCTTTTTCCAGGCTTCTCAATTACACACCGGATCACCCATCACATATGCCTCTCTCCTCTGACAAGCCAAAGGAGGCCCTTGGAACACAATTCGGCCTTCTGCGATGAAACTTTGGGATGCAGTGTGTTTGTTCTGCATGTGCTGAATGGCATAATCCTCTAAATGTCCTAAGGCGGCCTAGGTGACTTTGCATGTTCCAAACGCCTAGCAAGGCTCAGGGTACATCTCTACTTTATTTCGGGCTGGACCTAAAGTCTACTTTCTGCCTCTCTTAGAGAGACGTCGAGCACGAGTCCCCAAAGTGGATTGGAGCCCCGGTGATTTCTGCCAGGGCAGCATAGGTGTCCTCAACGTGGCAGACCCGCATGGAAAGAAAGCCTGCCCAAGAACCGTGCTCCTGGGGCTTTTTCAAAGCTGTGGAATGCTAGCCATAGAGAACAGATTAGTTGCCGGCCCTTTCACCTGCATAGTGAGGGATGGTCCCAGAGCCGCGTATCCCTTGATTGTGCTCAGAAGGCTTTTGGTACACGGTGCACTTCCTTGGAAAGAAGTGCCCCCGTGAGAGGCTTGAGCGCTGGGAGGCATACTAAAGCTAAAGCCGTCCTTTGACTAAGACTTCCTGGAAACTGGTGCACCCCTGCCTCTGGGAATGGGAAAACGTGCACCTTACCTCGAGACTAGAGGTCACATTTAGTTGGCACTTTAGCTACAGTATGCTCTGGGCTGGGCTCCCAGAAAGGAAACGCAAGTGCCCGGTTTCTTTTGCAAAAGCTCACTGCTCCTCAGAGGCATTTGTGGAGTGAACAGTGTCCTGGTGGTGTGATGTTCAGGCCGCTTGGAAGCTGCACCGAAGCTGCTTTCCAAAGGGGGAGAGTCGGGCTTCTCCCACATGCTCCAGTTTCCAACTTGACCCCACAGCGCAGTTACCGGCACTCTCTGACTGACGACTGGAGACTTTCGGCCACACGGGGCCTTTCTAGGATCACACTTCGTTGCAGGCGGGGTCTTTTGCATGCCGTGCATAGCACTAACCGCTTCATGACATAGTCACGCCTAGGTGAATTGGATCGTCCAAATGTCTCACTCGTTGAGAGGTTTTTCTGTTCTTTTTGTCAGGCTGGACCTACACTGTACCTTGCGTCACAATAGAGAGATGACAGGTAAGAGTTGCCAGGGGGCTCTGTAGGCTCAGGGATTCTTTCAGTGCAGTTCAGAGGGCCTCCACAGAGGGAGAGCCACGTTGAAGGTAATCCAGGCCAAAACGTTGTCCTGGGGCTGCTTTACAGCGGTCGAAATGAAGCTATGCAAGCGAGGATCAGTTCATTGCCCTTCCCTCTGCATAGAAAGGGTTGACCCCAACAGCCTGTTCTGCGCTGTGTGGCTCGGAAAACACAAAGGGGACTCACGGCACCCACGCTCTCCCTCAGAAGGGAATTCATACGCGACTCTCTGTGGCCTCCGTAGAGCCGTAGAGCAGTTAAAGCACTGTATCGAGTCAGGGTTCCTGGAGATGGCTGCACAGCAAACTTTGCTGATAGGAAACGCTCGTGCATCCCTTGAGGCCTGGGGTCACGTTTCCTTCGCACTTTAGCTTGGGCAAGCCGTCGGATGAGCTCCTAGCCAGGCACTGGCGAACACCTGGATTCGTAGGAGAAAACACACTTGCTTCCCTGAGGCATTCCTAGCAGTGGCTAGAAGACGGGTAACGGCACTGTCTTTCAGTCAGCCTTGAGGCCGCCACTATCTACCTTTCAACTGGGGGAAAATACTGCCTTTTTCCAGGCTTCTCAATTACACACCGGATCACCCCGCACATATCCCTCTCTCTTCTGACAAGCCAAAGGAGGCCCTTGGAACACAATTCGGCCTTCTGCGATGAAACTTTGGGATGCAGTGTGTTTGTTCTGCATGTGCTGAATGGCATAATCCTCTAAATGCCCTCAGGCGGCCTAGGTGACTTTGCATGTTCCAAATGCCTAGCAAGGCTCAGGGTACATCTCTACTTTATTTCGGGCTGGACCTAAAGTCTACTTTCTGCCTCTCTTAGAGAGACGTCGAGCACGAGTCCCCAAAGTGGATTGGAGCCCCGGTGATTTCTTCCAGGTCAGCGTAGGTGTCCTCAACGTGGCAGACCCGCATGGAAAGAAAGCCTGACCAAGAACCGTGCTCCGGGGGCTGTTTCAAAGCTGTGGAACGCTAGCCATAGAGAACAGATTAGTTGCCGGCCCTTTCACCTGCATAGTGAGGGATGGTCCCAGAGCCGCGTATCCCTTGATTGTGCTCAGAAGGCTTTTGGTACACGGTGCACTTCCTTGGAAAGGAGTGCCCCGGTGAGAGGCTTGAGCGCTGGGAGGCATACTAAAGCTAAAGCCGTCCATTGACTAAGACTTCCTGGAAACTGGTGCACCCCTGCCTCTGGGAATGGGAAAACGTGCACCTTACCTCGAGACTAGAGGTCACATTTAGTTGGCACTTTAGCTACAGTCTGCTCTGGGCTGGGCTCCCCGGAAGGAAGCGCAAGCGCCCGGTTTCTTTTGCAAAAGCTCACTGCTCCTCAGAGGCATCTGTGGAGTGAACAGTGACCTGGTGGTGTGGTGTTCAGGCAGCTTGGAAGCTGCACCGAAGCTGCTTTCCAAAGGGGGAGAGTCGGGCTTCTCCCACATGCTCCCGTTTCCAACTTGACCCCACAGCGCAGTTACCGGCACTCTCTGACTGGCGACTGGAGACTTTCGGCCACACGGGGCCTTTCTAGGATCACACTTCGTTGCAGGCGGGGTCTTTTGCATGCCGTGCATAGCATTACCCGCTTCATGACTTAGTCAGGCCTAAGTGACTTTGGATCGTCCAAATGTCTCACAAGTTGACCGGTTTTTCTGTTCTTTCTGTGAGGCTGGGCCTACAGTGTTCCTTGCGTCACAATAGAGCGATGACAGGTAAGAGTTGCCAGGGGGCTCCGTAGGCTCAGGGATTCTTTCAGTGCAGTTCAGAGGGCCTCCACAGAGGGAGAGCCACGCTGAATGTAATCCTGGCCAAAACGTTGTCCTGGGGCTGCTTTACAGCGGTCGAAATCAAGCTAGGCAAGCGAGGATCAGTTCATTGCCCTTCCCTCTGCATAGAAAGGGTTGACCCCAACAGCCTGTTCTGCGCTGTGTGGCTCGGAAAACACAAAGGGGACTCACGGCACCCACGCTCTCCCTCAGAAGGGAATTCATACGCGACTCTCTGAGGCCTCCGGAGAGCCGTAGAGCAGTTAAAGCACTCTATCGAGTCAGGGTTCCTGGAGATGGCTGCACAGCAAACTTTGCTGATAGGAAACGCTCGTCCTTACCTTGAGGCCTGGGGTCACGTTTCCTTCGCACTTTAGCTAGGGCAAGCCGTGGGATGAGCTCCTAGCCAAGCACTGGGGACCACCTGGATTCGTAGGAGGAAACTCACTTGCTTCCCTGAGGCATTCCTAGCAATGGCTAGAAGACGGGTAACGGCACTGTCTTTCAGTCAGCCTTGAGGCCGCCACTATATACCTTTCAACTGGGGGAAAATACTGCCTTTTTCCAGGCTTCTCAATTACACACCGGATCACCCAGCACATATCCCTCTCTCTTCTGACAAGCCAAAGGAGGCCCTTGGAACACAATTCGGCCTTCGGCGATGAAACTTTGGGATGCAGTGTGTTTGTTCTGCATGTGCTGAATGGCATAATCCTCTAAATGCCCTCAGGCGGCCTAGGTGACTTTGCATGTTCCAAATGCCTAGCAAGGCTCAGGGTACATCTCTACTTTATTTCGGGCTAGACCTAAAGTCTACTTTCTGCCTCTCTTAGAGAGACGTCGAGCACGAGTCCCCAAAGTGTATTGGAGCCCCGGTGATTTCTTCCAGGTCAGCGTAGGTGTCCTCAACGTGGCAGACCCGCATGGAAAGAAAGCCTGACCAAGAACCGTGCTCCGGGGGCTGTTTCAAAGCTGTGGAACGCTAGCCATAGAGAACAGATTAGTTGCCGGCCCTTTCACCTGCATAGTGAGGGATGGTCCCAGAGCCGCTTATCCCTTGATTGTGCTCAGAAGGCTTTTGGTACACGGTGCACTTCCTTGGAAAGGAGTGCCCCCGTGAGAGGCTTGAGCGCTGGGAGGCATACTAAAGCTAAAGCCGTCCTTTGACTAAGACTTCCTGGAAACTGGTGCACCCCTGCCTCTGGGAATGGGAAAACGTGCACCTTACCTCGAGACTAGAGGTCACATTTAGTTGGCACTTTAGCTACAGTATGCTCTGGGCTGGGCTCCCCGGAAGGAAGCGCAAGCGCCCGGTTTCTTTTGCAAAAGCTCACTGCTCCTCAGAGGCATCTGTGGAGTGAACAGTGACCTGGTGGTGTGGTGTTCAGGCAGCTTGGAAGCTGCACCGAAGCTGCTTTCCAAAGGGGGAGAGTCGGGCTTCTCCCACATGCTCCCGTTTCCAACTTGACCCCACAGCGCAGTTACCGGCACTCTCTGACTGGCGACTGGAGACTTTCGGCCCCACGGGTCCTTTCTAGGATCACACTTCGTTGCAGGCGGGGTCTTTTGCATGCCGTGCATAGCACTAACCGCTTCATGACATAGTCAGGCCTAGGTGACTTGGATCGTCCAAATGTCTCACTCGTTGAGAGATTTTTCTGTTCTTTTTGTCAGGCTGGACCTACACTGTACCTTGCATCACAACAGAGAGATGACAGGTAAGAGTTGCCAGGGGGCTCTGTAGGCTCAGGGATTCTTTCAGTGCAGTTCAGAGGGCCTCCACAGAGGGAGAGCCACTTTGAAGGTAATCCTGGCCAAAACGTTGTCCTGGGGCTGCTTTACAGCGGTCGAAATCAAGCTAGGCAAGCGAGGATCAGTTCATTGTCCTTCCCTCTGCATAGACAGGGTTGACCCCAACAGCCTGTTCTGCGCTGTGTGGCTCGGAAAACACAAAGGGGACTCACGGCACCCACGCTCTCCCTCAGAAGGGAATTCATACGCGACTCTCTGTGGCCTCCGGAGAACCGTAGAGGAGTTAAAGCACTCTATCGAGTCAGGGATCCTGGAGATGGCTGCACAGCAAACTTTGCTGATAGGAAACACTCGTGCTTCCCTTGAGGCCTGGGGTCACGTTTCCTTCGCACTTTAGCTAGGGCAAGCCGTGGGATGAGCTCTTAGCCAGGCACTGGCCACCACCTGGATTCGTAGGAGAAAACTCACTTGCTTCCCTGAGGCATTCCTAGCAGTGGCTAGAAGACGGGTAACGGCACTTTCAGTCAGCCTTGAGGCCACCACTCTCTACCTTTCAACTGGGGGAAAATACTGCCTTTTTCCAGGCTTCTCAATTACACACCGGATCACCTAGCACATATCCCTCTCTCCTCTGACAAGCCAAAGGAGGCCCTTGGAACACAATTCGGCCTTCTGCGATGAAACTTTGGGATGCAGTGTGTTTGTTCTGCATGTGCTGAATGGCATAATCCTCTAAATGCCCTCAGGCGGCCTAGGTGACTTTGCATGTTCCAAATGCCTAGCAAGGCTCAGGGTACATCTCTACTTTATTTCGGGCTGGACCTAAAGTCTACTTTCTGCCTCTCTTAGAGAGACGTCGAGCACCAGTCCCCAAAGTGGATTGGAGCCCCGGTGATTTCTTCCAGGGCAGCATAGGTGTCCTCAACGTGGCAGACCCGCATGGAAAGAAAGCCTGCCCAAGAACCGTGCTCCGGGGGCTGTTTCAAAGCTGTGGAACGCTAGCCATAGAGAACAGATAAGTTGCCGGCCCTTTCACCTAAATAGTGAGGGATGGTCCCAGAGCCGCGAATCCCTTGACTGTGCTCTGAAGGCTTTTGGTACACGGTGCACTTCCTTGGAAAGGAGTGCCCCCGTGAGAGGCTTGAGCGCTGGGAGGCATACTAAAGCTAAAGCCGTCCTTTGACTAAGACTTCCTGGAAACTGGTGCACCCCTGCCTCTGGGAATGGGAAAACGTGCACCTTACCTCGAGACTAGAGGTCACATTTAGTTGGCACTTTAGCTACAGTATGCTCTGGGCTGGGCTCCCCGGAAGGACGCGCAAGCGCCCGGTTTCTTTTGCAAAAGCTCACTGCTCCTCAGAGGCATCTGTGGAGTGAACAGTGTCCTGGTGGTGTGGTGTTCAGGCCGCTTGGAAGCTCCACCGAAGCTGCTTTCCAAAGGGGGAGAGTCGGGCTTCTCCCACATGCTCCAGTTTCCAACTTGACCCCACAGCGCAGTTACCGGCACTCTCTGACTGACGACTGGAGACTTTCGGCCACACGGGTCCTTTCTAGGATCACACTTCGTTGCAGGCGGGGTCTTTTGCATGCCGTGCATAGCACTACCCGCTTCATGACTTAGTCAGGCCTAGGTGACTTTGGATCGTCCAAATGTCTCACAAGTTGACCGGTTTTTCTGTTCTTTCTGTCAGGCTGGGCCTACAGTGTACCTTGCATCACAATAGAGCGATGACAGGTAAGAGTTGCCAGGGGGCTCCGTAGGCTCAGGGATTCTTTCAGTGCAGTTCAGAGGGCCTCCACAGAGGGAGAGCCACGCTGAAAGTAATCCTGGCCAAAACGTTGTCCTGGGGCTGCTTTACAGCGCTAGAAATCAAGCTAGGCAAGCGAGGATCAGTTCATTGCCCTTCCCTCTGCATAGACAGGGTTGACCCCAACAGCCTGTTCTGCGCTGTGTGGCTCGGAAAACACAAAGGGGACTCACGGCACCCACGCTCTCCCTCAGAAGGGAATTCATACGCGACTCTCTGAGGCCTCCGGAGAGCCGGAGAGCAGTGAAAGCACTCTATCGAGTCGGGGTTCCTGGAGATGGCTGCACAGCAAACTTTGCTGATAGGAAACGCTCGTGCTTCCCTTGAGGCCTGGGGTCACGTTTACTTTGCACTTTAGCTAGGGCAAGCCGTGGGATGAGCTCCTAGCCAGGCACGGGCCAACACCTGGATTCGTAGGAGAAAACTCACTTGCTTCCCTGAGGCATTCCTAGCAGTGACTAGAAGACGGGTAACGGCACTTTCAGTCAGCCTTGAGGCCGCCACTATCTACCTTTCAACTGGGGGAAAATACTGCCTTTTTCCAGGCTTCTCAATTACACACCGGATCACCCAGCACATATCCCTTTCTCCTCTGACAAGCCAAAGGAGGCCCTTGGAACACAATTCAGCCTTCTGCGATGAAACTTTGGGATGCAGTGTGTTTGTTCTGCATGTGCTGAATGGCATAATCCTCTAAATGCCCTCAGGCGGCCTAGGTGACTTTGCATGTTCCAAATGCCTAGCAAGGCTCAGGGTACATCTCTACTTTATTTCGGGCTGGACCTAAAGTCTACTTTCTGCCTCTCTTAGAGAGACGTCGAGCACGAGTCCCCAAAGTGGATTGGAGCCCCGGTGATTTCTTCCAGGGCAGCATAGGTGTCCTCAACGTGACAGACCCGCATGAAAGAAAGCCTGCCCAAGAACCGTGCTCCGGGGGCTGTTTCAAAGCTGTGGAACGCTAGCCATAGAGAACAGATTAGTTGCCGGCCCTTTCACCTGCATAGTGAGGGATGGTCCCAGAGCCGTGTATCCCTTGATTGTGCTCAGAAGGCTTCTGGTACACGGTGCACTTCCTTGGAAAGAAGTGCCCCCGTGAGAGGCTTGAGCGCTGGGAGGCCTACTAAAGCTACAGCCGTCCATGGACTGAGACTCCCTGGAAACTGGTGCACCCCTGCCTCTGGGAATGGGAAAACGTGCACCTTACCTCGAGACTAGAGGTCACATTTAGTTGGCACTTTAGCTACAGTATGCTCTGGGCTGAGCTCCCAGGAAGGAAGCGCAAGCACCCGGTTTCTTCTGCAAAAGCTCACTGCTCCTCAGAGGCATGTGTGGAGCGAACAGTGTCCTGGTGGTGTGATGTTCAGGCCGCTTGGAAGCTGCACCGAAGCTGCTTTCCAAAGGGGGAGAGTCGGGCTTCTCCCACATGCTCCCGTTTCCAACTTGACCCCACAGCGCAGTTACCGGCACTCTCTGACTGGCGACTGGAGACTTTCGGCCACACGGGGCCTTTCTAGGATCACACTTCGTTGCAGGCGGGGTCTTTTGCATGCCGTTCATAGCATTACACGCTTCATGACTTAGTCAGGCCTAGGTGACTTTGGATCGTCCAAATGTCTCACAAGTTGACCGGTTTTTCTGTTCTTTCTGTCAGGCTGGGCCTACAGTGTACCTTGCGTCACAATAGAGCGATGACAGGTAAGAGTTGCCAGGGGGCTCCGTAGGCTCAGGGATTCTTTCAGTGCAGTTCAGAGGGCCTCCACAGTGGGAGAGCCACGCTGAATGTAATCCTGGCCAAAACGTTGTCCTGGGGCTGCTTTACAGCGGTCGAAATCAAGCTATGCAAGCGAGGATCAGTTCATTGCCCTTCCCTCTGCATAGAAAGGGTTGACCCCAACAGCCTGTTCTGCGCTGTGTGGCTCGGAAAACACAAAGGGGACTCACGGCACCCACGCTCTCCCTCAGAAGGGAATACATACGCGATTCTTTGAGGCCTCCGGAGAGCCGTAGAGCAGTTAAAGCACTCTATCGAGTCAGGGTTCCTGGAGATGGCTGCACAGCAAACTTTGCTGATAGGAAACGCTCGTGCTTCCCTTGAGGCCTGGGGTCACGTTTCCTTCGCACTTTAGCTTGGGCAAGCCGTGGGATGAGCTCCTAGCAAGGCACGGGCGACCACCTGGATTCGTAGGAGGAAACTCACTTGCTTCCCTGAGGCATTCCTAGCAGTGGCTAGAAGACGGGTAACGGCACTGTCTTTCAGTCAGCCTTGAGGCCGCCACTATCTACCTTTCAACTGGGGGAAAATACTGCCTTTTTCCAGGCTTCTCAATTACACACCGGATCACCTAGCACATATACCTCTCTTCTTTGACAAGCCAAAGGAGGGCTTTGGAACACAATTCGGCCTTCTGCGATGAAACTTTGGGATGCAGTGTGTTTGTTCTGCATGTGCTGAATGTCATAATCCTCTAAATGCCCTCAGGCGGCCTAGGTGACTTTGCATGTTCCAAATGCCTAGCAAGGCTCAGGGTACATCTCTACTTTATTTCGGGCTGGACCTAAAGTCTACTTTCTGCCTCTCTTAGAGAGACGTCGAGCACGAGTCCCCAAAGTGGATTGGAGCCCCGGTGATTTCTTCCAGGGCAGCGTAGGTGTCCTCAACGTGGCAGACCCGCATGGAAAGAAAGCCTGACCAAGAACCGTGGTCCGGGGGCTGTTTCAAAGCTGTGGAACGCTAGCCATAGAGAACAGATTAGTTGCCGGCCCTTTCACCTGCATAGTGAGGGATGGTCCCAGAGCCGCGTATCCCTTGATTGTGCTCAGAAGGCTTTTGGTACACGGTGCACTTCCTTGGAAAGGAGTGCCCCCGTGAGAGGCTTGAGCGCTGGGAGGCATACTAAAGCTAAAGCCGTCCTTTGACTAAGACTTCCTGGAAACTGGTGCACCCCTGCCTCTGGGAATGGGAAAACGTGCACCTTACCTCGAGACTAGAGGTCACATTTAGTTGGCACTTTAGCTACAGTCTGCTCTGGGCTGGGCTCCCCGGAAGGAAGCGCAAGCGCCCGGTTTCTTTTGCAAAAGCTCACTGCTCCTCAGAGGCATCTGTGGAGTGAACAGTGACCTGGTGGTGTGGTGTTCAGGCAGCTTGGAAGCTGCACCGAAGCTGCTTTCCAAAGGGGGAGAGTCGGGCTTCTCCCACATGCTCCCGTTTCCAACTTGACCCCACAGCGCAGTTACCGGCACTCTCTGACTGGCGACTGGAGACTTTCGGCCACACGGTGCCTTTCTAGGATCACACTTCGTTGCAGGCGGGGTCTTTTGCATGCCGTGCATAGCATTACCCGCTTCATGACTTAGTCAGGCCTAAGTGACTTTGGATCGTCCAAATGTCTCACAAGTTGACCGGTTTTTCTGTTCTTTCTGTGAGGCTGGGCCTACAGTGTTCCTTGCGTCACAATAGAGCGATGACAGGTAAGAGTTGCCAGGGGGCTCCGTAGGCTCAGGGATTCTTTCAGTGCAGTTCAGAGGGCCTCCACAGAGGGAGAGCCACGCTGAATGTAATCCTGGCCAAAACGTTGTCCTGGGGCTGCTTTACAGCGGTCGAAATCAAGCTATGCAAGCGAGGATCAGTTCATTGCCCTTCCCTCTGCATAGAAAGGGTTGACCCCAACAGCCTGTTCTGCGCTGTGTGGCTCGGAAAACACAAAGGGGACTCACGGCACCCACGCTCTCCCTCAGAAGGGAATTCATACGCGACTCTGTGAGGCCTCCGGAGAGCCGTAGAGCAGTTAAAGCACTCTATCGAGTCAGGGTTCCTGGAGATGGCTGCACAGCAAACTTTGCTGATAGGAAACGCTCGTCCTTACCTTGAGGCCTGGGGTCACGTTTCCTTCGCACTTTAGCTAGGGCAAGCCGTGGGATGAGCTCCTAGCCAAGCACTGGGGACCACCTGGATTCGTAGGAGGAAACTCACTTGCTTCCCTGAGGCATTCCTAGCAATGGCTAGAAGACGGGTAACGGCACTGTCTTTCAGTCAGCCTTGAGGCCGCCACTATATACCTTTCAACTGGGGGAAAATACTGCCTTTTTCCAGGCTTCTCAATTACACACCGGATCACCCAGCACATATCCCTCTCTCCTCTGACAAGCCAAAGGAGGCCCTTGGAACACAATTCGGCCTTCTGCGATGAAACTTTGGGATGCAGTGTGTTTGTTCTGCATGTGCTGAATGGCATAATCCTCTAAATGCCCTCAGGCGGCCTAGGTGACTTTGCATGTTCCAAATGCATAGCAAGGCTCAGGGTACATCTCTACTTTATTTCGGGCTGGACCTAAAGTCTACTTTCTGCCTCTCTTAGAGAGACGTCGAGCACCAGTCCCCAAAGTGGATTGGAGCCCCGGTGATTTCTTCCAGGTCAGCGTAGGTGTCCTCAACGTGGCAGACCCGCATGGAAAGAAAGCCTGACCAAGAACCGTGCTCCGGGGGCTGTTTCAAAGCTGTGGAACGCTAGCCATAGAGAACAGATTAGTTGCCGGCCCTTTCACCTGCATAGTGAGGGATGGTCCCAGAGCCGCGTATCCCTTGATTGTGCTCAGAAGGCTTTTGGTACACGGTGCACTTCCTTGGAAAGGAGTGCCCCCGTGAGAGGCTTGAGCGCTGGGAGGCATACTAAAGCTAAAGCCGTCCTTTGACTAAGACTTCCTGGAAACTGGTGCACCCCTGCCTCTGGGAATGGGAAAACGTGCACCTTACCTCGAGACTAGAGGTCACATTTAGTTGGCACTTTAGCTACAGTATGCTCTGGGCTGGGCTCCCCGGAAGGAAGTGCAAGCGCCCGGTTTCTTTTGCAAAAGCTCACTGCTCCTCAGAGGCATCTGTGGAGTGAACAGTGACCTGGTGGTGTGGTGTTCAGGCAGCTTGGAAGCTGCACCGAAGCTGCTTTCCAAAGGGGGAGAGTCGGGCTTCTCCCACATGCTCCCGTTTCCAACTTGACCCCACAGCGCAGTTACCGGCACTCTCTGACTGGCGACTGGAGACTTTCGGCCACACGGTGCCTTTCTAGGATCACACTTCGTTGCAGGCGGGGTCTTTTGCATGCCGTGCATAGCATTACCCGCTTCATGACTTAGTCAGGCCTAAGTGACTTTGGATCGTCCAAATGTCTCACAAGTTGACCGGTTTTTCTGTTCTTTCTGTCAGGCTGGGCCTACAGTGTACCTTGCGTCACAATAGCGCGAAGACAGGTAAGAGTTGCCAGGGGGCTCCGTAGGCTCAGGGATTCTTTCAGTGCAGTTCAGAGGGCCTCCACAGAGGGAGAGCCACGCTGAATGTAATCCTGGCCAAAACGTTGTCCTGGGGCTGCTTTACAGCGGTCGAAATCAAGCTATGCAAGCGAGGATCAGTTCATTGCCCTTCCCTCTGTATAGAAAGGGTTGACCCCAACAGCCTGTTCTGCGCTGTGTGGCTCGGAAAACACAAAGGGGACTCACGGCACCCACGCTCTCCCTCAGAAGGGAATTCATACGCGACTCTCTGTGGCCTCCGGAGAGCCGTAGAGCAGTTAAAGCACTCTATCGAGTCAGGGTTCCTGGAGATGGCTGCACAGCAAACTTTGCTGATAGGAAACGCTCGTGCTTACCTTGAGGCCTGGGGTCACGTTTCCTTCGCACTTTAGCTTGGGCAAGCCGTGGGATGAGCTCCTAGCAAGGCACGGGCGACCACCTGGATTCGTAGGAGGAAACTCACTTGCTTCCCTGAGGCATTCCTAGCAGTGGCTAGAAGACGGGTAACGGCACTGTCTTTCAGTCAGCCTTGAGGCCGCCACTATCTACCTTTCAACTGGGGGAAAATACTGCCTTTTTCCAGGCTTCTCAATTACTCACAGGATCACCCAGCACATATCCCTCTCTCTTCTGACAAGCCAAAGGAGGCCCTTGGAACAC
This sequence comes from Mesoplodon mirus, assembly GCF_964341445.2. Classification (NCBI taxonomy): domain Eukaryota; kingdom Metazoa; phylum Chordata; class Mammalia; order Artiodactyla; family Ziphiidae; genus Mesoplodon; species Mesoplodon mirus. The sequence continues at coordinate 801,968 of NW_028295608.1, read as the reverse complement.
AATTCGGCCTTCGGCGATGAAACTTTGGGATGCAGTGTGTTTGTTCTGCATGTGCTGAATGGCATAATCCTCTAAATGCCCTCAGGCGGCCTAGGTGACTTTGCATGTTCCAAATGCCTAGCAAGGCTCAGGGTACATCTCTACTTTATTTCGGGCTGGACCTAAAGTCTACTTTCTGCCTCTCTTAGAGAGACGTCGAGCACGAGTCCCCAAAGTGGATTGGAGCCCCGGTGATTTCTTCCAGGTCAGCGTAGGTGTCCTCAACGTGGCAGACCCGCATGGAAAGAAAGCCTGACCAAGAACCGTGCTCCGGGGGCTGTTTCAAAGCTGTGGAACGCTAGCCATAGAGAACAGATTAGTTGCCGGCCCTTTCACCTGCCTAGTGAGGGATGGTCCCAGAGCCGCGTATCCCTTGATTGTGCTCAGAAGGCTTTTGGTACACGGTGCACTTCCTTGGAAAGGAGTGCCCCCGTGAGAGGCTTGAGCGCTGGGAGGCATACTAAAGCTAAAGCCGTCCTTTGACTAAGACTTCCTGGAAACTGGTGCACCCCTGCCTCTGGGAATGGGAAAACGTGCACCTTACCTCGAGACTAGAGGTCACATTTAGTTGGCACTTTAGCTACAGTATGCTCTGGGCTGGGCTCCCCGGAAGGAAGCGCAAGCGCCCGGTTTCTTTTGCAAAAGCTCACTGCTCCTCAGAGGCATCTGTGGAGTGAACAGTGACCTGGTGGTGTGGTGTTCAGGCAGCTTGGAAGCTGCACCGAAGCTGCTTTCCAAAGGGGGAGAGTCGGGCTTCTCCCACATGCTCCCGTTTCCAACTTGACCCCACAGCGCAGTTACCGGCACTCTCTGACTGGCGACTGGAGACTTTCGGCCACACGGTGCCTTTCTAGGATCACACTTCGTTGCAGGCGGGGTCTTTTGCATGCCGTGCATAGCATTACCCGCTTCATGACTTAGTCAGGCCTAAGTGACTTTGGATCGTCCAAATGTCTCACAAGTTGACCGGTTTTTCTGTTCTTTCTGTCAGGCTGGGCCTACAGTGTACCTTGCATCACAATAGAGCGATGACAGGTAAGAGTTGCCAGGGGGCTCCGTAGGCTCAGGGATTCTTTCAGTGCAGTTCAGAGGGCCTCCACAGAGGGAGAGCCACGCTGAATGTAATCCTGGCCAAAACGTTGTCCTGGGGCTGCTTTACAGCGGTCGAAATCAAGCTATGCAAGCGAGGATCAGTTCATTGCCCTTCCCTCTGCATAGAAAGGGTTGACCCCAACAGCCTGTTCTGCGCTGTGTGGCTCGGAAAACACAAAGGGGACTCACGGCACCCACGCTCTCCCTCAGAAGGGAATTCATACGCGACTCTCTGTGGCCTCCGGAGAGCCGTAGAGCAGTTAAAGCACTCTATCGAGTCAGGGTTCCTGGAGATGGCTGCACAGCAAACTTTGCTGATAGGAAACGCTCGTGCTTACCTTGAGGCCTGGGGTCACGTTTCCTTCGCACTTTAGCTAGGGCAAGCCGTGGGATGAGCTCCTAGCCAGACACGGGCGACCACCTGGATTCGTAGGAGAAAACTCACTTGCTTCCCTGAGGCATTCCTAGCAGTGGCTAGAAGACGGGTAACGGCACTGTCTTTCAGTCAGCCTTGAGGCCGCCACTATATACCTTTCAACTGGGGTAAAATACTGCCTTTTTCCAGGCTTCTCAATTACACACCGGATCACCCAGCACATATCCCTCTCTCCTCTGACAAGCCAAAGGAGGCCCTTGGAACACAATTCGGCCTTCTGCGATGAAACTTTGGGATGCAGTGTGTTTGTTCTGCATGTGCTGAATGGCATAATCCTCTAAATGCCCTCAGGCGGCCTAGGTGACTTTGCATGTTCCAAATGCCTAGCAAGGCTCAGGGTACATCTCTACTTTATTTCGGGCTGGACCTAAAGTCTACTTTCTGCCTCTCTTAGAGAGACGTCGAGCACGAGTCCCCAAAGTGGATTGGAGCCCCGGTGATTTCTTCCAGGTCAGCGTAGGTGTCCTCAACGTGGCAGACCCGCATGGAAAGAAAGCCTGACCAAGAACCGTGCTCCGGGGGCTGTTTCAAAGCTGTGGAACGCTAGCCATAGAGAACAGATTAGTTGCCGGCCCTTTCACCTGCATAGTGAGGGATGGTCCCAGAGCCGCGTATCCCTTGATTGTGCTCAGAAGGCTTTTGGTACACGGTGCACTTCCTTGGAAAGGAGTGCCCCCGTGAGAGGCTTGAGCGCTGGGAGGCATACTAAAGCTAAAGCCGTCCTTTGACTAAGACTTCCTGGAAACTGGTGCACCCCTGCCTCTGGGAATGGGAAAACGTGCACCTTACCTCGAGACTAGAGGTCACATTTAGTTGGCACTTTAGCTACAGTATGCTCTGGGCTGGGCTCCCCGGAAGGAAGCGCAAGCGCCCGGTTTCTTTTGCAAAAGCTCACTGCTCCTCAGAGGCATCTGTGGAGTGAACAGTGACCTGGTGGTGTGGTGTTCAGGCAGCTTGGAAGCTGCACCGAAGCTGCTTTCCAAAGGGGGAGAGTCGGGCTTCTCCCACATGCTCCCGTTTCCAACTTGACCCCACAGCGCAGTTACCGGCACTCTCTGACTGGCGACTGGAGACTTTCGGCCACACGGTGCCTTTCTAGGATCACACTTCGTTGCAGGCGGGGTCTTTTGCATGCCGTGCATAGCATTACCCGCTTCATGACTTAGTCAGGCCTAAGTGACTTTGGATCGTCCAAATGTCTCACAAGTTGACCGGTTTTTCTGTTCTTTCTGTCAGGCTGGGCCTACAGTGTACCTTGCGTCACAATAGCGCGATGACAGGTAAGAGTTGCCAGGGGGCTCCGTAGGCTCAGGGATTCTTTCAGTGCAGTTCAGAGGGCCTCCACAGAGGGAGAGCCACGCTGAATGTAATCCTGGCCAAAACGTTGTCCTGGGGCTGCTTTACAGCGGTCGAACTCAAGCTATGCAAGCGAGGATCAGTTCATTGCCCTTCCCTCTGCATAGAAAGGGTTGACCCCAACAGCCTGTTCTGCGCTGTGTGGCTCGGAAAACACAAAGGGGACTCACGGCACCCACGCTCTCCCTCAGAAGGGAATTCATACGCGACTCTCTGTGGCCTCCGGAGAGCCGTAGAGCAGTTAAAGCACTCTATCGAGTCAGGGTTCCTGGAGATGGCTGCACAGCAAACTTTGCTGATAGGAAACGCTCGTGCTTACCTTGAGGCCTGGGGTCACGTTTCCTTCGCACTTTAGCTAGGGCAAGCCGTGGGATGAGCTCCTAGCCAGGCACGGGCGACCACCTGGATTCGTAGGAGAAAACTCACTTGCTTCCCTGAGGCATTCCTAGCAGTGGCTAGAAGACGGGTAACGGCACTGTCTTTCAGTCAGCCTTGAGGCCGCCACTATCTACCTTTCAACTGGGGGAAAATACTGCCTTTTTCCAGGCTTCTCAATTACTCACAGGATCACCCAGCACATATCCCTCTCTCTTCTGACAAGCCAAAGGAGGCCCTTGGAACACAATTCGGCCTTCGGCGATGAAACTTTGGGATGCAGTGTGTTTGTTCTGCATGTGCTGAATGGCATAATCCTCTAAATGCCCTCAGGCGGCCTAGGTGACTTTGCATGTTCCAAACGCCTAGCAAGGCTCAGGGTACATCTCTACTTTATTTCGGGCTGGACCTAAAGTCTACTTTCTGCCTCTCTTAGAGAGACGTCGAGCACCAGTCCCCAAAGTGGATTGGAGCCCCGGTGATTTCTTCCAGGTCAGCGTAGGTGTCCTCAACGTGGCAGACCCGCATGGAAAGAAAGCCTGACCAAGAACCGTGCTCCGGGGGCTGTTTCAAAGCTGTGGAACGCTAGCCATAGAGAACAGATTAGTTGCCGGCCCTTTCACCTGCATAGTGAGGGATGGTCCCAGAGCCGCGTATCCCTTGATTGTGCTCAGAAGGCTTTTGGTACACGGTGCACTTCCTTGGAAAGGAGTGCCCCCGTGAGAGGCTTGAGCGCTGGGAGGCATACTAAAGCTAAAGCCGTCCTTTGACTAAGACTTCCTGGAAACTGGTGCACCCCTGCCTCTGGGAATGGGAAAACGTGCACCTTACCTCGAGACTAGAGGTCACATTTAGTTGGCACTTTAGCTACAGTATGCTCTGGGCTGGGCTCCCCGGAAGGAAGCGCAAGCGCCCGGTTTCTTTTGCAAAAGCTCACTGCTCCTCAGAGGCATCTGTGGAGTGAACAGTGACCTGGTGGTGTGGTGTTCAGGCAGCTTGGAAGCTGCACCGAAGCTGCTTTCCAAAGGGGGAGAGTCGGGCTTCTCCCACATGCTCCCGTTTCCAACTTGACCCCACAGCGCAGTTACCGGCACTCTCTGACTGGCGACTGGAGACTTTCGGCCACACGGTGCCTTTCTAGGATCACACTTCGTTGCAGGCGGGGTCTTTTGCATGCCGTGCATAGCATTACCCGCTTCATGACTTAGTCAGGCCTAAGTGACTTTGGATCGTCCAAATGTCTCACAAGTTGACCGGTTTTTCTGTTCTTTCTGTCAGGCTGTGCCTACAGTGTACCTTGCGTCACAATAGCGCGATGACAGGTAAGAGTTGCCAGGGGGCTCCGTAGGCTCAGGGATTCTTTCAGTGCAGTTCAGAGGGCCTCCACAGAGGGAGAGCCACGCTGAATGTAATCCTGGCCAAAACGTTGTCCTGGGGCTGCTTTACAGCGGTCGAAATCAAGCTATGCAAGCGAGGATCAGTTCATTGCCCTTCCCTCTGCATAGAAAGGGTTGACCCCAACAGCCTGTTCTGCGCTGTGTGGCTCGGAAAACACAAAGGGGACTCACGGCACCCACGCTCTCCCTCAGAAGGGAATTCATACGCGACTCTCTGTGGCCTCCGGAGAGCCGTAGAGCAGTTAAAGCACTCTATCGAGTCAGGGTTCCTGGAGATGGCTGCACAGCAAACTTTGCTGATAGGAAACGCTCGTGCTTACCTTGAGGCCTGGGGTCACGTTTCCTTCGCACTTTAGCTAGGGCAAGCCGTGGGATGAGCTCCTAGCCAGGCACGGGCGACCACCTGGATTCGTAGGAGAAAACTCACTTGCTTCCCTGAGGCATTCCTAGCAGTGGCTAGAAGACGGGTAACGGCACTGTCTTTCAGTCAGCCTTGAGGCCGCCACTATCTACCTTTCAACTGGGGGAAAATACTGCCTTTTTCCAGGCTTCTCAATTACTCACAGGATCACCCAGCACATATCACTCTCTCTTCTGACAAGCCAAAGGAGGCCCTTGGAACACAATTCGGCCTTCGGCGATGAAACTTTGGGATGCAGTGTGTTTGTTCTGCATGTGCTGAATGGCATAATCCTCTAAATGCCCTCAGGCGGCCTAGGTGACTTTGCATGTTCCAAATGCCTGGCAAGGCTCAGGGTACATCTCTACTTTATTTCGGGCTGGACCTAAAGTCTACTTTCTGCCTCTCTTAGAGAGACGTCGAGCACCAGTCCCCAAAGTGGATTGGAGCCCCGGTGATTTCTGCCAGGGCAGCATAGGTGTCCTCAACGTGGCAGACCCGCATGGAAACAAAGCCAGCCCATGAAGCGTGCTCCTGGGGCTGTTTCAAAGCTGTGGAATGCTAGCCATAGAGAACAGATTAGTTGCCGGCCCTTTCACCTGCATAGTGGGGGATGGTCCCAGAGCCGTGTATCCCTTGATTGTGCTCTGAAGGCTTTTGGTACACGGTGCACTTCCTTGGAAAGGAGTGCCCCCGTGAGAGGCTTGAGCGCTGGGAGGCATACTAAAGCTAAAGCGGTCTTTGACTAAGACTTCCTGGAAACTGGTGCACCCCTGCCTCTGGGAATGGGAAAACGTGCACCTTACCTCGAGACTAGAGGTCACATTGATTTGGCACTTTAGCTACAGTATGCTCTGGGCTTGGCTCCACGGAAGGAAGCGCAAGCGCCCGGTTTCTTTTGCAAAAGCTCACTGCTCCTCAGAGGCATCTGTGGAGTGAACAGTGTCCTGGTGGTGTGATGTTCAGGCCGCTTGGAAGCTGCACCGAAGCTGCTTTCCAAAGGGGGAGAGTCGGGCTTCTCCCACATGCTCCAGTTTCCAACTTGACCCCACAGCGCAGTTACCGGCACTCTCTGACTGGCGACTGGAGACTTTCGGCCCCACGGGTCCTTTCAAGGATCACACTTCGTTGCAGGCGGGGTCTTTTGCATGCCGTGCATAGCACTAACCGCTTCATGACATAGTCAGGCCTAGGTGACTTGGATCGTCCAAATGTCTCACTCGTTGAGAGATTTTTCTGTTCTTTTTGTCAGGCTGGACCTACACTGTACCTTGCGTCACAACAGAGAGATGACAGGTAAGAGTTGCCAGGGGGCTCTGTAGGCTCAGGGATTCTTTCAGTGCAGTTCAGAGGGCCTCCACAGAGGGAGAGCCACGTTGAAGGTAATCCTGGCCAAAACGTTGTTCTGGGGCTGCTTTACAGCGGTCGAAATCAAGCTAGGCAAGCGAGGATCAGTTCATTGTCCTTCCCTCTGCATAGACAGGGTTGACCCCAACAGCCTGTTCTGCGCTGTGTGGCTCGGAAAACACAAAGGGGACTCACGGCACCCACGCTCTCCCTCAGAAGGGAATTCATACGCGACTCTCTGTGGCCTCCGGAGAGCCGTAGAGGAGTTAAAGCACTCTATCGAGTCAGGGATCCTGGAGATGGCTGCACAGCAAACTTTGCTGATAGGAAACACTCGTGCTTCCCTTGAGGCCTGGGGTCACGTTTCCTTCGCACTTTAGCTAGGGCAAGCCGTGGGATGAGCTCCTAGCCAGGCACTGGCCAACACCTGGATTCGTAGGAGGAAACTCACTTGCTTCCCTGAGGCATTCCTAGCAGTGGCTAGAAGACGGGTAACGGCACTTTCAGTCAGCCTTGAGGCCGCCACTCTCTACCTTTCAACTGGGGGAAAATACTGCCTTTTTCCAGGCTTCTCAATTACACACCGGATCACCCAGCACATATCCCTCTCTCCTCTGACAAGCCAAAGGAGGCCCTTGGAACACAATTCGGCCTTCTGCGATGAAACTTTGGGATGCAGTGTGTTTGTTCTGCATGTGCTGAATGGCATAATCCTCTAAATGCCCTCAGGCGGCCTAGGTGACTTTGCATGTTCCAAATGCCTAGCAAGGCTCAGGGTACATCTCTACTTTATTTCGGGCTGGACCTAAAATCTACTTTCTGCCTCTCTTAGAGAGACGTCGAGCACCAGTCCCCAAAGTGGATTGGAGCCCCGGTGATTTCTTCCAGGGCAGCATAGGTGTCCTCAACGTGGCAGACCCGCATGGAAAGAAAGCCTGCCCAAGAACCGTGCTCCGGGGGCTGTTTCAAAGCTGTGGAACGCTAGCCATAGAGAACAGATAAGTTGCCGGCCCTTTCACCTAAATAGTGAGGGATGGTCCCAGAGCCGCGTATCCCTTGACTGTGCTCTGAAGGCTTTTGGTACACGGTGCACTTCCTTGGAAAGGAGTGCCCCCGTGAGAGGCTTGAGCGCTGGGAGGCATACTAAAGCTAAAGCCGTCCTTTGACTAAGACTTCCTGGAAACTGGTGCACCCCTGCCTCTGGGAATGGGAAAACGTGCACCTTACCTCGAGACTAGAGGTCACATTTAGTTGGCACTTTAGCTACAGTATCCTCTGGGCTGGGCACCCCGGAAGGACGCGCAAGCGCCCGGTTTCTTTTGCAAAAGCTCACTGCTCCTCAGAGGCATCTGTGGAGTGAACAGTGTCCTGGTGGTGTGGTGTTCAGGCCGCTTGGAAGCTCCACCGAAGCTGCTTTCCAAAGGGGGAGAGTCGGGCTTCTCCCACATGCTCCAGTTTCCAACTTGACCCCACAGCGCAGTTACCGGCACTCTCTGACTGACGACTGGAGACTTTCGGCCACACGGGTCCTTTCTAGGATCACACTTCGTTGCAGGCGGGGTCTTTTGCATGCCGTGCATAGCACTACCCGCTTCATGACTTAGTCAGGCCTAGGTGACTTTGGATCGTCCAAATGTCTCACAAGTTGACCGGTTTTTCTGTTCTTTCTGTCAGGCTGGGCCTACAGTGTACCTTGCATCACAATAGAGCGATGACAGGTAAGAGTTGCCAGGGGGCTCCGTAGGCTCAGGGATTCTTTCAGTGCAGTTCAGAGGGCCTCCACAGAGGGAGAGCCATGCTGAAAGTAATCCTGGCCAAAACGTTGTCCTGGGGCTGCTTTACAGCGGTCGAAATCAAGCTATGCAAGCGAGGATCAGTTCATTGCCCTTCCCTCTGCATAGAAAGGGTTGACCCCAACAGCCTGTTCTGGGCTGTGTGGCTCGGAAAACACAAAGGGGACTCGCGGCTCCCACGCTCTCCCTCAGAAGGGAATTCATACGCGACACTCTGTGGCCTCCGGAGAGCCGTAGAGCAGTTAAAGCACTCTATCGAGTCAGGGTTCCTGGAGATGGCTGCACAGCAAACTTTGCTGATAGGAAACGCTCGTGCTTCCCTTGAGGCCTGGGGTCACGTTTACTTTGCACTTTAGCTTGGGCAAGCCGTGGGATGAGCTCCTAGCAAGGCACTGGCGACCACCTGGATTCGTAGGAGAAAACTCACTTGCTTCCCTGAGGCATTCCTAGCAGTGACTAGAAGACGGGTAACGGCACTGTCTTTCAGTCAGCCTTGAGGCCGCCACTATATACCTTTCAACTGGGGGAAAATACTGCCTTTTTCCAGGCTTCTCAATTACACACCGGATCACCCAGCACATATCCCTCTCTCCTCTGACAAGCCAAAGAGGCCCTTGGAACACAATTCGGCCTTCTGCGATGAAACTTTGGGATGCAGTGTGTTTGTTCTGCATGTGCTGAATGGCATAATCCTCTAAATGCCCTCAGGCGGCCTAGGTGACTTTGCATGTTCCAAATGCCTAGCAAGGCTCAGGGTACATCTCTACTTTATTTCGGGCTGGACCTAAAGTCTACTTTCTGCCTCTCTTAGAGAGACGTCGAGCACGAGTCCCCAAAGTGGATTGGAGCCCCGGTGATTTCTTCCAGGTCAGCGTAGGTGTCCTCAACGTGGCAGACCCGCATGGAAAGAAAGCCTGCCCAAGAACCGTGCTCCGGGGGCTGTTTCAAAGCTGTGGAACGCTAGCCATAGAGAACAGATTAGTTGCCGGCCCTTTCACCTGCATAGTGAGGGATGGTCCCAGAGCCGCGTATCCCTTGATTGTGCTCAGAAGGCTTTTGGTACACGGTGCACTTCCTTGGAAAGGAGTGCCCCCGTGAGAGGCTTGAGCGCTGGGAGGCATACTAAAGCTAAAGCCGTCCTTTGACTAAGACTTCCTGGAAACTGGTGCACCCCTGCCTCTGGGAATGGGAAAACGTGCACCTTACCTCGAGACTAGAGGTCACATTTAGTTGGCACTTTAGCTACAGTATGCTCTGGGCTGGGCTCCCCGGAAAGAAGCGCAAGCGCCCGGTTTCTTTTGCAAAAGCTCACTGCTCCTCAGAGGCATCTGTGGAGTGAACAGTGACCTGGTGGTGTGGTGTTCAGGCAGCTTGGAAGCTGCACCGAAGCTGCTTTCCAAAGGGGGAGAGTCGGGCTTCTCCCATATGCTCCCGTTTCCAACTTGACCCCACAGCGCAGTTACCGGCACTCTCTGACTGGCGACTGGAGACTTTCGGCCACACGGGGCCTTTCTAGGATCACACTTCGTTGCAGGCGGGGTCTTTTGCATGCCGTGCATAGCATTACCCGCTTCATGACTTAGTCAGGCCTAAGTGACTTTGGATCGTCCAAATGTCTCACAAGTTGACCGGTTTTTCTGTTCTTTCTGTCAGGCTGGGCCTACAGTGTCCCTTGCGTCACAATAGCGCGATGACAGGTAAGAGTTGCCAGGGGGCTCCGTAGGCTCAGGGATTCTTTCAGTGCAGTTCAGAGGGCCTCCACAGAGGGAGAGCCACGCTGAATGTAATCCTGGCCAAAACGTTGTCCTAGGGCTGCTTTACAGCGGTCGAAATCAAGCTATGCAAGCGAGGATCAGTTCATTGCCCTTCCCTCTGCATAGAAAGGGTTGACCCCAACAGCCTGTTCTGTGCTGTGTGGCTCGGAAAACACAAAGGGGACTCACGGCACCCACGCTCTCCCTCAGAAGGGAATTCATACGCGACTCTCTGTGGCCTCCGGAGAGCCGTAGAGCAGTTAAAGCACTCTATCGAGTCAGGGTTCCTGGAGATGGCTGCACAGCAAACTTTGCTGATAGGAAACGCTCGTGCTTACCTTGAGGCCTGGGGTCACGTTTCCTTCGCACTTTAGCTAGGGCAAGCCGTGGGATGAGCTCCTAGCCAGGCACGGGCGACCACCTGGATTCGTAGGAGAAAACTCACTTGCTTCCCTGAGGCATTCCTAGCAGTGGCTAGAAGACGGGTAACGGCACTGTCTTTCAGTCAGCCTTGAGGCCGCCACTATCTACCTTTCAACTGGGGGAAAATACTGCCTTTTTCCAGGCTTCTCAATTACTCACAGGATCACCCAGCACATATCCCTCTCTCTTCTGACAAGCCAAAGGAGGCCCTTGGAACACAATTCGGCCTTCGGCGATGAAACTTTGGGATGCAGTGTGTTTGTTCTGCATGTGCTGAATGGCATAATCCTCTAAATGCCCTCAGGCGGCCTAGGTGACTTTGCATGTTCCAAATGCCTAGCAAGGCTCAGGGTACATCTCTACTTTATTTCGGGCTAGACCTAAAGTCTACTTTCTGCCTCTCTTAGAGAGACGTCGAGCACGAGTCCCCAAAGTGTATTGGAGCCCCGGTGATTTCTTCCAGGTCAGCGTAGGTGTCCTCAACGTGGCAGACCCGCATGGAAAGAAAGCCTGACCAAGAACCGTGCTCCGGGGGCTGTTTCAAAGCTGTGGAACGCTAGCCATAGAGAACAGATTAGTTGCCGGCCCTTTCACCTGCATAGTGAGGGATGGTCCCAGAGCCGCTTATCCCTTGATTGTGCTCAGAAGGCTTTTGGTACACGGTGCACTTCCTTGGAAAGGAGTGCCCCCGTGAGAGGCTTGAGCGCTGGGAGGCATACTAAAGCTAAAGCCGTCCTTTGACTAAGACTTCCTGGAAACTGGTGCACCCCTGCCTCTGGGAATGGGAAAACGTGCACCTTACCTCGAGACTAGAGGTCACATTTAGTTGGCACTTTAGCTACAGTATGCTCTGGGCTGGGCTCCCCGGAAGGAAGCGCAAGCGCCCGGTTTCTTTTGCAAAAGCTCACTGCTCCTCAGAGGCATCTGTGGAGTGAACAGTGACCTGGTGGTGTGGTGTTCAGGCAGCTTGGAAGCTGCACCGAAGCTGCTTTCCAAAGGGGGAGAGTCGGGCTTCTCCCACATGCTCCCGTTTCCAACTTGACCCCACAGCGCAGTTACCGGCACTCTCTGACTGGCGACTGGAGACTTTCGGCCCCACGGGTCCTTTCTAGGATCACACTTCGTTGCAGGCGGGGTCTTTTGCATGCCGTGCATAGCACTAACCGCTTCATGACATAGTCAGGCCTAGGTGACTTGGATCGTCCAAATGTCTCACTCGTTGAGAGATTTTTCTGTTCTTTTTGTCAGGCTGGACCTACACTGTACCTTGCATCACAACAGAGAGATGACAGGTAAGAGTTGCCAGGGGGCTCTGTAGGCTCAGGGATTCTTTCAGTGCAGTTCAGAGGGCCTCCACAGAGGGAGAGCCACGTTGAAGGTAATCCTGGCCAAAACGTTGTCCTGGGGCTGCTTTACAGCGGTCGAAATCAAGCTAGGCAAGCGAGGATCAGTTCATTGTCCTTCCCTCTGCATAGACAGGGTTGACCCCAACAGCCTGTTCTGCGCTGTGTGGCTCGGAAAACACAAAGGGGACTCACGGCACCCACGCTCTCCCTCAGAAGGGAATTCATACGCGACTCTCTGTGGCCTCCGGAGAACCGTAGAGGAGTTAAAGCACTCTATCGAGTCAGGGATCCTGGAGATGGCTGCACAGCAAACTTTGCTGATAGGAAACACTCGTGCTTCCCTTGAGGCCTGGGGTCACGTTTCCTTCGCACTTTAGCTAGGGCAAGCCGTGGGATGAGCTCTTAGCCAGGCACTGGCCACCACCTGGATTCGTAGGAGAAAACTCACTTGCTTCCCTGAGGCATTCCTAGCAGTGGCTAGAAGACGGGTAACGGCACTTTCAGTCAGCCTTGAGGCCACCACTCTCTACCTTTCAACTGGGGGAAAATACTGCCTTTTTCCAGGCTTCTCAATTACACACCGGATCACCTAGCACATATCCCTCTCTCCTCTGACAAGCCAAAGGAGGCCCTTGGAACACAATTCGGCCTTCTGCGATGAAACTTTGGGATGCAGTGTGTTTGTTCTGCATGTGCTGAATGGCATAATCCTCTAAATGCCCTCAGGCGGCCTAGGTGACTTTGCATGTTCCAAATGCCTAGCAAGGCTCAGGGTACATCTCTACTTTATTTCGGGCTGGACCTAAAGTCTACTTTCTGCCTCTCTTAGAGAGACGTCGAGCACCAGTCCCCAAAGTGGATTGGAGCCCCGGTGATTTCTTCCAGGGCAGCATAGGTGTCCTCAACGTGGCAGACCCGCATGGAAAGAAAGCCTGCCCAAGAACCGTGCTCCGGGGGCTGTTTCAAAGCTGTGGAACGCTAGCCATAGAGAACAGATAAGTTGCCGGCCCTTTCACCTAAATAGTGAGGGATGGTCCCAGAGCCGCGAATCCCTTGACTGTGCTCTGAAGGCTGTTGGTACACGGTGCACTTCCTTGGAAAGGAGTGCCCCCGTGAGAGGCTTGAGCGCTGGGAGGCATACTAAAGCTAAAGCCGTCCTTTGACTAAGACTTCCTGGAAACTGGTGCACCCCTGCCTCTGGGAATGGGAAAACGTGCACCTTACCTCGAGACTAGAGGTCACATTTAGTTGGCACTTTAGCTACAGTATGCTCTGGGCTGGGCTCCCCGGAAGGACGCGCAAGCGCCCGGTTTCTTTTGCAAAAGCTCACTGCTCCTCAGAGGCATCTGTGGAGTGAACAGTGTCCTGGTGGTGTGGTGTTCAGGCCGCTTGGAAGCTCCACCGAAGCTGCTTTCCAAAGGGGGAGAGTCGGGCTTCTCCCACATGCTCCAGTTTCCAACTTGACCCCACAGCGCAGTTACCGGCACTCTCTGACTGACGACTGGAGACTTTCGGCCACACGGGTCCTTTCTAGGATCACACTTCGTTGCAGGCGGGGTCTTTTGCATGCCGTGCATAGCACTACCCGCTTCATGACTTAGTCAGGCCTAGGTGACTTTGGATCGTCCAAATGTCTCACAAGTTGACCGGTTTTTCTGTTCTTTCTGTCAGGCTGGGCCTACAGTGTACCTTGCATCACAATAGAGCGATGACAGGTAAGAGTTGCCAGGGGGCTCCGTAGGCTCAGGGATTCTTTCAGTGCAGTTCAGAGGGCCTCCACAGAGGGAGAGCCACGCTGAAAGTAATCCTGGCCAAAACGTTGTCCTGGGGCTGCTTTACAGCGGTCGAAATCAAGCTATGCAAGCGAGGATCAGTTCATTGCCCTTCCCTCTGCATAGAAAGGGTTGACCCCAACAGCCTGTTCTGCGCTGTGTGGCTCGGAAAACACAAAGGGGACTCGCGGCTCCCACGCTCTCCCTCAGAAGGGAATTTATACGCGACACTCTGTGGCCTCCGGAGAGCCGTAGAGCATTTAAAGCACTCTATCGAGTCAGGGTTCCTGGAGATGGCTGCACAGCAAACTTTGCTGATAGGAAACGCTCGTGCTTCCCTTGAGGCCTGGGGTCACGTTTACTTTGCACTTTAGCTAGGGCAAGCCGTGGGATGAGCTCCTAGCCAGGCACGGGCCAACACCTGGATTCGTAGGAGAAAACTCACTTGCTTCCCTGAGGCATTCCTAGCAGTGACTAGAAGACGGGTAACGGCACTTTCAGTCAGCCTTGAGGCCGCCACTATCTACCTTTCAACTGGGGGAAAATACTGCCTTTTTCCAGGCTTCTCAATTACACACCGGATCACCCAGCACATATCCCTTTCTCCTCTGACAAGCCAAAGGAGGCCCTTGGAACACAATTCAGCCTTCTGCGATGAAACTTTGGGATGCAGTGTGTTTGTTCTGCATGTGCTGAATGGCATAATCCTCTAAATGCCCTCAGGCGGCCTAGGTGACTTTGCATGTTCCAAATGCCTAGCAAGGCTCAGGGTACATCTCTACTTTATTTCGGGCTGGACCTAAAGTCTACTTTCTGCCTCTCTTAGAGAGACGTCGAGCACGAGTCCCCAAAGTGGATTGGAGCCCCGGTGATTTCTTCCAGGGCAGCATAGGTGTCCTCAACGTGACAGACCCGCATGAAAGAAAGCCTGCCCAAGAACCGTGCTCCGGGGGCTGTTTCAAAGCTGTGGAACGCTAGCCATAGAGAACAGATTAGTTGCCGGCCCTTTCACCTGCATAGTGAGGGATGGTCCCAGAGCCGTGTATCCCTTGATTGTGCTCAGAAGGCTTCTGGTACACGGTGCACTTCCTTGGAAAGAAGTGCCCCCGTGAGAGGCTTGAGCGCTGGGAGGCCTACTAAAGCTACAGCCGTCCATGGACTGAGACTCCCTGGAAACTGGTGCACCCCTGCCTCTGGGAATGGGAAAACGTGCACCTTACCTCGAGACTAGAGGTCACATTTAGTTGGCACTTTAGCTACAGTATGCTCTGGGCTGAGCTCCCAGGAAGGAAGCGCAAGCACCCGGTTTCTTCTGCAAAAGCTCACTGCTCCTCAGAGGCATGTGTGGAGCGAACAGTGTCCTGGTGGTGTGATGTTCAGGCCGCTTGGAAGCTGCACCGAAGCTGCTTTCCAAAGGGGGAGAGTCGGGCTTCTCCCACATGCTCCCGTTTCCAACTTGACCCCACAGCGCTGTTACCGGCACTCTCTGACTGGCGACTGGAGACTTTCGGCCACACGGGGCCTTTCTAGGATCACACTTCGTTGCAGGCGGGGTCTTTTGCATGGCGTTCATAGCATTACACGCTTCATGACTTAGTCAGGCCTAGGTGACTTTGGATCGTCCAAATGTCTCACAAGTTGACCGGTTTTTCTGTTCTTTCTGTCAGGCTGGGCCTACAGTGTACCTTGCGTCACAATAGAGCGATGACAGGTAAGAGTTGCCAGGGGGCTCTGTAGGCTCAGGGATTCTTTCAGTGCAGTTCAGAGGGCCTCCACAGTGGGAGAGCCACGCTGAATGTAATCCTGGCCAAAACGTTGTCCTGGGGCTGCTTTACAGCGGTCGAAATCAAGCTATGCAAGCGAGGATCAGTTCATTGCCCTTCCCTCTGCATAGAAAGGGTTGACCCCAACAGCCTGTTCTGCGCTGTGTGGCTCGGAAAACACAAAGGGGACTCACGGCACCCACGCTCTCCCTCAGAAGGGAATACATACGCGATTCTTTGAGGCCTCCGGAGAGCCGTAGAGCAGTTAAAGCACTCTATCGAGTCAGGGTTCCTGGAGATGGCTGCACAGCAAACTTTGCTGATAGGAAACGCTCGTGCTTCCCTTGAGGCCTGGGGTCACGTTTCCTTCGCACTTTAGCTTGGGCAAGCCGTGGGATGAGCTCCTAGCAAGGCACGGGCGACCACCTGGATTCGTAGGAGGAAACTCACTTGCTTCCCTGAGGCATTCCTAGCAGTGGCTAGAAGACGGGTAACGGCACTGTCTTTCAGTCAGCCTTGAGGCCGCCACTATCTACCTTTCAACTGGGGGAAAATACTGCCTTTTTCCAGGCTTCTCAATTACACACCGGATCACCTAGCACATATACCTCTCTTCTTTGACAAGCCAAAGGAGGGCTTTGGAACACAATTCGGCCTTCTGCGATGAAACTTTGGGATGCAGTGTGTTTGTTCTGCATGTGCTGAATGTCATAATCCTCTAAATGCCCTCAGGCGGCCTAGGTGACTTTGCATGTTCCAAATGCCTAGCAAGGCTCAGGGTACATCTCTACTTTATTTCGGGCTGGACCTAAAGTCTACTTTCTGCCTCTCTTAGAGAGACGTCGAGCACGAGTCCCCAAAGTGGATTGGAGCCCCGGTGATTTCTTCCAGGGCAGCGTAGGTGTCCTCAACGTGGCAGACCCGCATGGAAAGAAAGCCTGACCAAGAACCGTGCTCCGGGGGCTGTTTCAAAGCTGTGGAACGCTAGCCATAGAGAACAGATTAGTTGCCGGCCCTTTCACCTGCATAGTGAGGGATGGTCCCAGAGCCGCGTATCCCTTGATTGTGCTCAGAAGGCTTTTGGTACACGGTGCACTTCCTTGGAAAGGAGTGCCCCCGTGAGAGGCTTGAGCGCTGGGAGGCATACTAAAGCTAAAGCCGTCCTTTGACTAAGACTTCCTGGAAACTGGTGCACCCCTGCCTCTGGGAATGGGAAAACGTGCACCTTACCTCGAGACTAGAGGTCACATTTAGTTGGCACTTTAGCTACAGTCTGCTCTGGGCTGGGCTCCCCGGAAGGAAGCGCAAGCGCCCGGTTTCTTTTGCAAAAGCTCACTGCTCCTCAGAGGCATCTGTGGAGTGAACAGTGACCTGGTGGTGTGGTGTTCAGGCAGCTTGGAAGCTGCACCGAAGCTGCTTTCCAAAGGGGGAGAGTCGGGCTTCTCCCACATGCTCCCGTTTCCAACTTGACCCCACAGCGCAGTTACCGGCACTCTCTGACTGGCGACTGGAGACTTTCGGCCACACGGTGCCTTTCTAGGATCACACTTCGTTGCAGGCGGGGTCTTTTGCATGCCGTGCATAGCATTACCCGCTTCATGACTTAGTCAGGCCTAAGTGACTTTGGATCGTCCAAATGTCTCACAAGTTGACCGGTTTTTCTGTTCTTTCTGTGAGGCTGGGCCTACAGTGTTCCTTGCGTCACAATAGAGCGATGACAGGTAAGAGTTGCCAGGGGGCTCCGTAGGCTCAGGGATTCTTTCAGTGCAGTTCAGAGGGCCTCCACAGAGGGAGAGCCACGCTGAATGTAATCCTGGCCAAAACGTTGTCCTGGGGCTGCTTTACAGCGGTCGAAATCAAGCTATGCAAGCGAGGATCAGTTCATTGCCCTTCCCTCTGCATAGAAAGGGTTGACCCCAACAGCCTGTTCTGCGCTGTGTGGCTCGGAAAACACAAAGGGGACTCACGGCACCCACGCTCTCCCTCAGAAGGGAATTCATACGCGACTCTGTGAGGCCTCCGGAGAGCCGTAGAGCAGTTAAAGCACTCTATCGAGTCAGGGTTCCTGGAGATGGCTGCACAGCAAACTTTGCTGATAGGAAACGCTCGTCCTTACCTTGAGGCCTGGGGTCACGTTTCCTTCGCACTTTAGCTAGGGCAAGCCGTGGGATGAGCTCCTAGCCAAGCACTGGGGACCACCTGGATTCGTAGGAGGAAACTCACTTGCTTCCCTGAGGCATTCCTAGCAATGGCTAGAAGACGGGTAACGGCACTGTCTTTCAGTCAGCCTTGAGGCCGCCACTATATACCTTTCAACTGGGGGAAAATACTGCCTTTTTCCAGGCTTCTCAATTACACACCGGATCACCCAGCACATATCCCTCTCTCCTCTGACAAGCCAAAGGAGGCCCTTGGAACACAATTCGGCCTTCTGCGATGAAACTTTGGGATGCAGTGTGTTTGTTCTGCATGTGCTGAATGGCATAATCCTCTAAATGCCCTCAGGCGGCCTAGGTGACTTTGCATGTTCCAAATGCATAGCAAGGCTCAGGGTACATCTCTACTTTATTTCGGGCTGGACCTAAAGTCTACTTTCTGCCTCTCTTAGAGAGACGTCGAGCACCAGTCCCCAAAGTGGATTGGAGCCCCGGTGATTTCTTCCAGGTCAGCGTAGGTGTCCTCAACGTGGCAGACCCGCATGGAAAGAAAGCCTGACCAAGAACCGTGCTCCGGGGGCTGTTTCAAAGCTGTGGAACGCTAGCCATAGAGAACAGATTAGTTGCCGGCCCTTTCACCTGCATAGTGAGGGATGGTCCCAGAGCCGCGTATCCCTTGATTGTGCTCAGAAGGCTTTTGGTACACGGTGCACTTCCTTGGAAAGGAGTGCCCCCGTGAGAGGCTTGAGCGCTGGGAGGCATACTAAAGCTAAAGCCGTCCTTTGACTAAGACTTCCTGGAAACTGGTGCACCCCTGCCTCTGGGAATGGGAAAACGTGCACCTTACCTCGAGACTAGAGGTCACATTTAGTTGGCACTTTAGCTACAGTATGCTCTGGGCTGGGCTCCCCGGAAGGAAGCGCAAGCGCCCGGTTTCTTTTGCAAAAGCTCACTGCTCCTCAGAGGCATCTGTGGAGTGAACAGTGACCTGGTGGTGTGGTGTTCAGGCAGCTTGGAAGCTGCACCGAAGCTGCTTTCCAAAGGGGGAGAGTCGGGCTTCTCCCACATGCTCCCGTTTCCAACTGGACCCCACAGCGCAGTTACCGGCACTCTCTGACTGGCGACTGGAGACTTTCGGCCACACGGTGCCTTTCTAGGATCACACTTCGTTGCAGGCGGGGTCTTTTGCATGCCGTGCATAGCATTACCCGCTTCATGACTTAGTCAGGCCTAAGTGACTTTGGATCGTCCAAATGTCTCACAAGTTGACCGGTTTTTCTGTTCTTTCTGTCAGGCTGGGCCTACAGTGTACCTTGCGTCACAATAGCGCGAAGACAGGTAAGAGTTGCCAGGGGGCTCCGTAGGCTCAGGGATTCTTTCAGTGCAGTTCAGAGGGCCTCCACAGAGGGAGAGCCACGCTGAATGTAATCCTGGCCAAAACGTTGTCCTGGGGCTGCTTTACAGCGGTCGAAATCAAGCTATGCAAGCGAGGATCAGTTCATTGCCCTTCCCTCTGCATAGAAAGGGTTGACCCCAACAGCCTGTTCTGCGCTGTGTGGCTCGGAAAACACAAAGGGGACTCACGG
Source organism: Mesoplodon mirus (assembly GCF_964341445.2). Classification (NCBI taxonomy): domain Eukaryota; kingdom Metazoa; phylum Chordata; class Mammalia; order Artiodactyla; family Ziphiidae; genus Mesoplodon; species Mesoplodon mirus. The sequence continues at coordinate 782,933 of NW_028295608.1, read as the reverse complement.
CACCCACGCTCTCCCTCAGAAGGGAATTCATACGCGACTCTCTGTGGCCTCCGGAGAGCCGTAGAGCAGTTAAAGCACTCTATCGAGTCAGGGTTCCTGGAGATGGCTGCACAGCAAACTTTGCTGATAGGAAACGCTCGTGCTTACCTTGAGGCCTGGGGTCACGTTTCCTTCGCACTTTAGCTTGGGCAAGCCGTGGGATGAGCTCCTAGCCAGGCACGGGCGACCACCTGGATTCGTAGGAGGAAACTCACTTGCTTCCCTGAGGCATTCCTAGCAGTGGCTAGAAGACGGGTAACGGCACTGTCTTTCAGTCAGCCTTGAGGCCGCCACTATCTACCTTTCAACTGGGGGAAAATACTGCCTTTTTCCAGGCTTCTCAATTACTCACAGGATCACCCAGCACATATCCCTCTCTCTTCTGACAAGCCAAAGGAGGCCCTTGGAACACAATTCGGCCTTCGGCGATGAAACTTTGGGATGCAGTGTGTTTGTTCTGCATGTGCTGAATGGCATAATCCTCTAAATGCCCTCAGGCGGCCTAGGTGACTTTGCATGTTCCAAATGCTTAGCAAGGCTCAGGGTACATCTCTACTTTATTTCGGGCTGGACCTAAAGTCTACTTTCTGCCTCTCTTAGAGAGACGTCGAGCACGAGTCCCCAAAGTGGATTGGAGCCCCGGTGATTTCTTCCAGGTCAGCGTAGGTGTCCTCAACGTGGCAGACCCGCATGGAAAGAAAGCCTGACCAAGAACCGTGCTCCGGGGGCTGTTTCAAAGCTGTGGAACGCTAGCCATAGAGAACAGATTAGTTGCCGGCCCTTTCACCTGCATAGTGAGGGATGGTCCCAGAGCCGCGTATCCCTTGATTGTGCTCAGAAGGCTTCTGGTACACGGTGCACTTCCTTGGAAAGGAGTGCCCCCGTGAGAGGCTTGAGCGCTGGGAGGCATACTAAAGCTAAAGCCGTCCTTTGACTAAGACTTCCTGGAAACTGGTGCACCCCTGCCTCTGGGAATGGGAAAACGTGCACCTTACCTCGAGACTAGAGGTCACATTTAGTTGGCACTTTAGCTACAGTATGCTCTGGGCTGGGCTCCCCGGAAGGAAGCGCAAGCGCCCGGTTTCTTTTGCAAAAGCTCACTGCTCCTCAGAGGCATCTGTGGAGTGAACAGTGACCTGGTGGTGTGGTGTTCAGGCAGCTTGGAAGCTGCACCGAAGCTGCTTTCCAAAGGGGGAGAGTCGGGCTTCTCCCACATGCTCCCGTTTCCAACTTGACCCCACAGCGCAGTTACCGGCACTCTCTGACTGGCGACTGGAGACTTTCGGCCACACGGTGCCTTTCTAGGATCACACTTCGTTGCAGGCGGGGTCTTTTGCATGCCGTGCATAGCATTACCCGCTTCATGACTTAGTCAGGCCTAAGTGACTTTGGATCGTCCAAATGTCTCACAAGTTGACCGGTTTTTCTGTTCTTTCTGTCAGGCTGGGCCTACAGTGTACCTTGCATCACAATAGAGCGATGACAGGTAAGAGTTGCCAGGGGGCTCCGTAGGCTCAGGGATTCTTTCAGTGCAGTTCAGAGGGCCTCCACAGAGGGAGAGCCATGCTGAATGTAATCCTGGCCAAAACGTTGTCCTGGGGCTGCTTTACAGCGGTCGAAATCAAGCTATGCAAGCGAGGATCAGTTCATTGCCCTTCCCTCTGCATAGAAAGGGTTGACCCCAACAGCCTGTTCTGCGCTGTGTGGCTCGGAAAACACAAAGGGGACTCACGGCACCCACGCTCTCCCTCAGAAGGGAATTCATACGCGACTCTCTGTGGCCTCCGGAGAGCCGTAGAGCAGTTAAAGCACTCTATCGAGTCAGGGTTCCTGGAGATGGCTGCACAGCAAACTTTGCTGATAGGAAACGCTCGTGCTTCCCTTGAGGCCTGGGGTCACGTTTCCTTCGCACTTTAGCTAGGGCAAGCCGTGGGATGAGCTCCTAGCCAGGCACGGGCGACCACCTGGATTCGTAGGAGAAAACTCACTTGCTTCCCTGAGGCATTCCTAGCAGTGGCTAGAAGACGGGTAACGGCACTGTCTTTCAGTCAGCCTTGAGGCCGCCACTATATACCTTTCAACTGGGGGAAAATACTGCCTTTTTCCAGGCTTCTCAATTACACACCGGATCACCCAGCACATATCCCTCTCTCCTCTGACAAGCCAAAGGAGGCCCTTGGAACACAATTCGGCCTTCTGCGATGAAACTTTGGGATGCAGTCTGTTTGTTCTGCATGTGCTGAATGGCATAATCCTCTAAATGCCCTCAGGCGGCCTAGGTGACTTTGCATGTTCCAAATGCCTAGCAAGGCTCAGGGTACATCTCTACTTTATTTCGGGCTGGACCTAAAGTCTACTTTCTGCCTCTCTTAGAGAGACGTCGAGCACGAGTCCCCAAAGTGGATTGGAGCCCCGGTGATTTCTTCCAGGTCAGCGTAGGTGTCCTCAACGTGGCAGACCCGCATGGAAAGAAAGCCTGACCAAGAACCGTGCTCCGGGGGCTGTTTCAAAGCTGTGGAACGCTAGCCATAGAGAACAGATTAGTTGCCGGCCCTTTCACCTGCATAGTGAGGGATGGTCCCAGAGCCGCGTATCCCTTGATTGTGCTCAGAAGGCTTTTGGTACACGGTGCACTTCCTTGGAAAGGAGTGCCCCCGTGAGAGGCTTGAGCGCTGGGAGGCATACTAAAGCTAAAGCCGTCCTTTGACTAAGACTTCCTGGAAACTGGTGCACCCCTGCCTCTGGGAATGGGAAAACGTGCACCTTACCTCGAGACTAGAGGTCACATTTAGTTGGCACTTTAGCTACAGTATGCTCTGGGCTGGGCTCCCCGGAAGGAAGCGCAAGCGCCCGGTTTCTTTTGCAAAAGCTCACTGCTCCTCAGAGGCATCTGTGGAGTGAACAGTGACCTGGTGGTGTGGTGTTCAGGCAGCTTGGAAGCTGCACCGAAGCTGCTTTCCAAAGGGGGAGAGTCGGGCTTCTCCCACATGCTCCCGTTTCCAACTTGACCCCACAGCGCAGTTACCGGCACTCTCTGACTGGCGACTGGAGACTTTCGGCCACACGGTGCCTTTCTAGGATCACACTTCGTTGCAGGCGGGGTCTTTTGCATGCCGTGCATAGCATTACCCGCTTCATGACTTAGTCAGGCCTAAGTGACTTTGGATCGTCCAAATGTCTCACAAGTTGACCGGTTTTTCTGTTCTTTCTGTCAGGCTGGGCCTACAGTGTACCTTGCGTCACAATAGCGCGATGACAGGTAAGAGTTGCCAGGGGGCTCCGTAGGCTCAGGGATTCTTTCAGTGCAGTTCAGAGGGCCTCCACAGAGGGAGAGCCACGCTGAATGTAATCCTGGCCAAAACGTTGTCCTGGGGCTGCTTTACAGCGGTCGAACTCAAGCTATGCAAGCGAGGATCAGTTCATTGCCCTTCCCTCTGCATAGAAAGGGTTGACCCCAACAGCCTGTTCTGCGCTGTGTGGCTCGGAAAACACAAAGGGGACTCACGGCACCCACGCTCTCCCTCAGAAGGGAATTCATACGCGACTCTCTGTGGCCTCCGGAGAGCCGTAGAGCAGTTAAAGCACTCTATCGAGTCAGGGTTCCTGGAGATGGCTGCACAGCAAACTTTGCTGATAGGAAACGCTCGTGCTTACCTTGAGGCCTGGGGTCACGTTTCCTTCGCACTTTAGCTAGGGCAAGCCGTGGGATGAGCTCCTAGCCAGGCACGGGCGACCACCTGGATTCGTAGGAGAAAACTCACTTGCTTCCCTGAGGCATTCCTAGCAGTGGCTAGAAGACGGGTAACGGCACTGTCTTTCAGTCAGCCTTGAGGCCGCCACTATATACCTTTCAACTGGGGGAAAATACTGCCTTTTTCCAGGCTTCTCAATTACTCACAGGATCACCCAGCACATATCCCTCTCTCTTCTGACAAGCCAAAGGAGGCCCTTGGAACACAATTCGGCCTTCGGCGATGAAACTTTGGGATGCAGTGTGTTTGTTCTGCATGTGCTGAATGGCATAATCCTCTAAATGCCCTCAGGCGGCCTAGGTGACTTTGCATGTTCCAAACGCCTAGCAAGGCTCAGGGTACATCTCTACTTTATTTCGGGCTGGACCTAAAGTCTACTTTCTGCCTCTCTTAGAGAGACGTCGAGCACGAGTCCCCAAAGTGGATTGGAGCCCCGGTGATTTCTTCCAGGTCAGCGTAGGTGTCCTCAACGTGGCAGACCCGCATGGAAAGAAAGCCTGACCAAGAACCGTGCTCCGGGGGCTGTTTCAAAGCTGTGGAACGCTAGCCATAGAGAACAGATTAGTTGCCGGCCCTTTCACCTGCATAGTGAGGGATGGTCCCAGAGCCGCGTATCCCTTGATTGTGCTCAGAAGGCTTTTGGTACACGGTGCACTTCCTTGGAAAGGAGTGCCCCCGTGAGAGGCTTGAGCGCTGGGAGGCATACTAAAGCTAAAGCCGTCCTTTGACTAAGACTTCCTGGAAACTGGTGCACCCCTGCCTCTGGGAATGGGAAAACGTGCACCTTACCTCGAGACTAGAGGTCACATTTAGTTGGCACTTTAGCTACAGTATGCTCTGGGCTGGGCTCCCCGGAAGGAAGCGCAAGCGCCCGGTTTCTTTTGCAAAAGCTCACTGCTCCTCAGAGGCATCTGTGGAGTGAACAGTGACCTGGTGGTGTGGTGTTCAGGCAGCTTGGAAGCTGCACCGAAGCTGCTTTCCAAAGGGGGAGAGTCGGGCTTCTCCCACATGCTCCCGTTTCCAACTTGACCCCACAGCGCAGTTACCGGCACTCTCTGACTGGCGACTGGAGACTTTCGGCCACACGGTGCCTTTCTAGGATCACACTTCGTTGCAGGCGGGGTCTTTTGCATGCCGTGCATAGCATTACCCGCTTCATGACTTAGTCAGGCCTAAGTGACTTTGGATCGTCCAAATGTCTCACAAGTTGACCGGTTTTTCTGTTCTTTCTGTCAGGCTGGGCCTACAGTGTACGTTGCGTCACAATAGCGCGATGACAGGTAAGAGTTGCCAGGGGGCTCCGTAGGCTCAGGGATTCTTTCAGTGCAGTTCAGAGGGCCTCCACAGAGGGAGAGCCACGCTGAATGTAATCCTGGCCAAAACGTTGTCCTGGGGCTGCTTTACAGCGGTCGAAATCAAGCTATGCAAGCGAGGATCAGTTCATTGCCCTTCCCTCTGCATAGAAAGGGTTGACCCCAACAGCCTGTTCTGCGCTGTGTGGCTCGGAAAACACAAAGGGGACTCACGGCACCCACGCTCTCCCTCAGAAGGGAATTCATACGCGACTCTCTGTGGCCTCCGGAGAGCCGTAGAGCAGTTAAAGCACTCTATCGAGTCAGGGTTCCTGGAGATGGCTGCACAGCAAACTTTGCTGATAGGAAACGCTCGTGCTTACCTTGAGGCCTGGGGTCACGTTTCCTTCGCACTTTAGCTAGGGCAAGCCGTGGGATGAGCTCCTAGCCAGGCACGGGCGACCACCTGGATTCGTAGGAGAAAACTCACTTGCTTCCCTGAGGCATTCCTAGCAGTGGCTAGAAGACGGGTAACGGCACTGTCTTTCAGTCAGCCTTGAGGCCGCCACTATCTACCTTTCAACTGGGGGAAAATACTGCCTTTTTCCAGGCTTCTCAATTACTCACAGGATCACCCAGCACATATCACTCTCTCTTCTGACAAGCCAAAGGAGGCCCTTGGAACACAATTCGGCCTTCGGCGATGAAACTTTGGGATGCAGTGTGTTTGTTCTGCATGTGCTGAATGGCATAATCCTCTAAATGCCCTCAGGCGGCCTAGGTGACTTTGCATGTTCCAAATGCCTGGCAAGGCTCAGGGTACATCTCTACTTTATTTCGGGCTGGACCTAAAGTCTACTTTCTGCCTCTCTTAGAGAGACGTCGAGCACGAGTCCCCAAAGTGGATTGGAGCCCCGGTGATTTCTGCCAGGGCAGCATAGGTGTCCTCAACGTGGCAGACCCGCATGGAAACAAAGCCAGCCCAAGAAGCGTGCTCCTGGGGCTGTTTCAAAGCTGTGGAATGCTAGCCATAGAGAACAGATTAGTTGCCGGCCCTTTCACCTGCATAGTGGGGGATGGTCCCAGAGCCGTGTATCCCTTGATTGTGCTCTGAAGGCTTTTGGTACACGGTGCACTTCCTTGGAAAGGAGTGCCCCCGTGAGAGGCTTGAGCGCTGGGAGGCATACTAAAGCTAAAGCGGTCTTTGACTAAGACTTCCTGGAAACTGGTGCACCCCTGCCTCTGGGAATGGGAAAACGTGCACCTTACCTCGAGACTAGAGGTCACATTGATTTGGCACTTTAGCTACAGTATGCTCTGGGCTTGGCTCCACGGAAGGAAGCGCAAGCGCCCGGTTTCTTTTGCAAAAGCTCACTGCTCCTCAGAGGCATCTGTGGAGTGAACAGTGTCCTGGTGGTGTGATGTTCAGGCCGCTTGGAAGCTGCACCGAAGCTGCTTTCCAAAGGGGGAGAGTCGGGCTTCTCCCACATGCTCCAGTTTCCAACTTGACCCCACAGCGCAGTTACCGGCACTCTCTGACTGGCGACTGGAGACTTTCGGCCCCACGGGTCCTTTCAAGGATCACACTTCGTTGCAGGCGGGGTCTTTTGCATGCCGTGCATAGCACTAACCGCTTCATGACATAGTCAGGCCTAGGTGACTTGGATCGTCCAAATGTCTCACTCGTTGAGAGATTTTTCTGTTCTTTTTGTCAGGCTGGACCTACACTGTACCTTGCGTCACAACAGAGAGATGACAGGTAAGAGTTGCCAGGGGGCTCTGTAGGCTCAGGGATTCTTTCAGTGCAGTTCAGAGGGCCTCCACAGAGGGAGAGCCACGTTGAAGGTAATCCTGGCCAAAACGTTGTTCTGGGGCTGCTTTACAGCGGTCGAAATCAAGCTAGGCAAGCGAGGATCAGTTCATTGTCCTTCCCTCTGCATAGACAGGGTTGACCCCAACAGCCTGTTCTGCGCTGTGTGGCTCGGAAAACACAAAGGGGACTCACGGCACCCACGCTCTCCCTCAGAAGGGAATTCATACGCGACTCTCTGTGGCCTCCGGAGAGCCGTAGAGGAGTTAAAGCACTCTATCGAGTCAGGGATCCTGGAGATGGCTGCACAGCAAACTTTGCTGATAGGAAACACTCGTGCTTCCCTTGAGGCCTTGGGTCACGTTTCCTTCGCACTTTAGCTAGGGCAAGCCGTGGGATGAGCTCCTAGCCAGGCACTGGCCAACACCTGGATTCGTAGGAGGAAACTCACTTGCTTCCCTGAGGCATTCCTAGCAGTGGCTAGAAGACGGGTAACGGCACTTTCAGTCAGCCTTGAGGCCGCCACTCTCTACCTTTCAACTGGGGGAAAATACTGCCTTTTTCCAGGCTTCTCAATTACACACCGGATCACCCAGCACATATCCCTCTCTCCTCTGACAAGCCAAAGGAGGCCCTTGGAACACAATTCGGCCTTCTGCGATGAAACTTTGGGATGCAGTGTGTTTGTTCTGCATGTGCTGAATGGCATAATCCTCTAAATGCCCTCAGGCGGCCTAGGTGACTTTGCATGTTCCAAATGCCTAGCAAGGCTCAGGGTACATCTCTACTTTATTTCGGGCTGGACCTAAAGTCTACTTTCTGCCTCTCTTAGAGAGACGTCGAGCACCAGTCCCCAAAGTGGATTGGAGCCCCGGTGATTTCTTCCAGGGCAGCATAGGTGTCCTCAACGTGGCAGACCCGCATGGAAAGAAAGCCTGCCCAAGAACCGTGCTCCGGGGGCTGTTTCAAAGCTGTGGAACGCTAGCCATAGAGAACAGATAAGTTGCCGGCCCTTTCACCTAAATAGTGAGGGATGGTCCCAGAGCCGCGTATCCCTTGACTGTGCTCTGAAGGCTTTTGGTACACGGTGCACTTCCTTGGAAAGGAGTGCCCCCGTGAGAGGCTTGAGCGCTGGGAGGCATACTAAAGCTAAAGCCGTCCTTTGACTAAGACTTCCTGGAAACTGGTGCACCCCTGCCTCTGGGAATGGGAAAACGTGCACCTTACCTCGAGACTAGAGGTCACATTTAGTTGGCACTTTAGCTACAGTATGCTCTGGGCTGGGCTCCCCGGAAGGACGCGCAAGCGCCCGGTTTCTTTTGCAAAAGCTCACTGCTCCTCAGAGGCATCTGTGGAGTGAACAGTGTCCTGGTGGTGTGGTGTTCAGGCCGCTTGGAAGCTCCACCGAAGCTGCTTTCCAAAGGGGGAGAGTCGGGCTTCTCCCACATGCTCCAGTTTCCAACTTGACCCCACAGCGCAGTTACCGGCACTCTCTGACTGACGACTGGAGACTTTCGGCCACACGGGTCCTTTCTAGGATCACACTTCGTTGCAGGCGGGGTCTTTTGCATGCCGTGCATAGCACTACCCGCTTCATGACTTAGTCAGGCCTAGGTGACTTTGGATCGTCCAAATGTCTCACAAGTTGACCGGTTTTTCTGTTCTTTCTGTCAGGCTGGGCCTACAGTGTACCTTGCATCACAATAGAGCGATGACAGGTAAGAGTTGCCAGGGGGCTCCGTAGGCTCAGGGATTCTTTCAGTGCAGTTCAGAGGGCCTCCACAGAGGGAGAGCCATGCTGAAAGTAATCCTGGCCAAAACGTTGTCCTGGGGCTGCTTTACAGCGGTCGAAATCAAGCTATGCAAGCGAGGATCAGTTCATTGCCCTTCCCTCTGCATAGAAAGGGTTGACCCCAACAGCCTGTTCTGGGCTGTGTGGCTCGGAAAACACAAAGGGGACTCGCGGCTCCCACGCTCTCCCTCAGAAGGGAATTCATACGCGACACTCTGTGGCCTCCGGAGAGCCGTAGAGCAGTTAAAGCACTCTATCGAGTCAGGGTTCCTGGAGATGGCTGCACAGCAAACTTTGCTGATAGGAAACGCTCGTGCTTCCCTTGAGGCCTGGGGTCACGTTTACTTTGCACTTTAGCTAGGGCAAGCCGTGGGATGAGATCCTAGCCAGGCACGGGCCAACACCTGGATTCGTAGGAGAAAACTCACTTGCTTCCCTGAGGCATTCCTAGCAGTGACTAGAAGATGGGTAACGGCACTTTCAGTCAGCCTTGAGGCCGCCACTATCTACCTTTCAACTGGGGGAAAATACTGCCTTTTTCCAGGCTTCTGAATTACACACCGGATCACCCAGCACATATCCCTCTCTCCTCTGACAAGCCAAAGGAGGCCCTTGGAACACAATTCGGCCTTCTGCGATGAAACTTTGGGATGCAGTGTGTTTGTTCTGCATGTGCTGAATGGCATAATCGTCTAAATGCCCTCAGGCGGCCTAGGTGACTTTGCATGTTCCAAAGGCCTAGCAAGGCTCAGGGTACATCTCTACTTTATTTCGGGCTGGACCTAAAGTCTACTTTCTGCCTCTCTTAGAGAGACGTCGAGCACCAGTCCCCAAAGTGGATTGGAGCCCCGGTGATTTCTTCCAGGGCAGCATAGGTGTCCTCAACGTGACAGACCCGCATGGAAAGAAAGCCTGCCCAAGAAGCGTGCTCCGGGGGCTGTTTCAAAGCTGTGGAACGCTAGCCATAGAGAACAGATTAGTTGCCGGCCCTTTCACCTGCATAGTGAGGGATGGTCCCAGAGCCGTGTATCCCTTGATTGTGCTCAGAAGGCTTCTGGTACACGGTGCACTTCCTTGGAAAGAAGTGCCCCCGTGAGAGGCTTGAGCGCTGGGAGGCCTACTAAAGCTACAGCCGTCCATGGACTGAGACTCCCTGGAAACTGGTGCACCCCTGCCTCTGGGAATGGGAAAACGTGCACCTTACCTCGAGACTAGAGGTCACATTTAGTTGGCACTTTAGCTACAGTATGCTCTGGGCTGGGCTCCCCGGAAGGAAGCGCAAGCGCCCGGTTTGTTCTGCAAAAGCTCACTGCTCCTCAGAGGCATCTGTGGAGTGAACAGTGTCCTGGTGGTGTGGTGTTCAGGCAGCTTGGAAGCTGCACCGAAGCTGCTTTCCAAAGGGGGAGAGTCGGGCTTCTCCCACATGCTCCAGTTTCCAACTGGACCCCACAGCGCAGTTACCGGCACTCTCTGACTGACCACTGGAGACTTTCGGCCACACGGGGCCTTTCTAAGATCACACTTCGTTGCAGGCGGGGTCTTTTGCATGCCGTGCATAGCACTACCCGCTTCATGACTTAGTCAGGCCTAGGTGACTTTGGATCGTCCAAATGTCTCACAAGTTGACCGGTTTTTCTGTTCTTTCTGTCAGGCTGGGCCTACAGTGTACCTTGCGTCACAATAGAGCGATGACAGGTAAGAGTTGCCAGGGGGCTCCGTAGGCTCAGGGATTCTTTCAGTGCAGTTCAGAGGGCCTCCACAGTGGGAGAGCCACGCTGAATGTAATCCTGGCCAAAACGTTGTCCTGGGGCTGCTTTACAGCGGTCGAAATCAAGCTATGCAAGCGAGGATCAGTTCATTGCCCTTCCCTCTGCATAGAAAGGGTTGACCCCAACAGCCTGTTCTGCGCTGTGTTGCTCGGAAAACACAAAGGGGACTCACGGCACCCACGCTCTCCCTCAGAAGGGAATTCATACGCGATTCTCTGAGGCCTCCGGAGAGCCGTAGAGCAGTTAAAGCACTCTATCGAGTCAGGGTTCCTGGAGATGGCTGCACAGCAAACTTTGCTGATAGGAAACGCTCGTGCTTCCCTTGAGGCCTGGGGTCACGTTTCCTTCGCACTTTAGCTTGGGCAAGCCGTGGGATGAGCTCCTAGCAAGGCACTGGCGACCACCTGGATTCGTAGGAGAAAACTCACTTGCTTCCCTGAGGCATTCCTAGCAGTGGCTAGAAGACGGGTAACGGCACTGTCTTTCGGTCAGCCTTGAGGCCGCCACTATCTACCTTTTAACTGGGGGAAAATACTGCCTTTTTCCAGGCTTCTCAATTACACACCGGATCACCCAGCACATATCCCTCTCTTCTCTGACAAGCCAAAGGAGGCCCTTGGAACACAATTCGGCCTTCTGCGATGAAACTTTGGGATGCAGTGTGTTTGTTCTGCATGTGCTGAATGGCATAATCCTCTAAATGCCCTCAGGCGGCCTAGGTGACTTTGCATGTTCCAAATGCCTAGCAAGGCTCAGGGTACATCTCTACTTTATTTCGGGCTGGACCTAAAGTCTACTTTCTGCCTCTCTTAGAGAGACGTCGAGCACCAGTCCCCAAAGTGGATTGGAGCCCCGGTGATTTCTTCCAGGGCAGCGTAGGTGTCCTCAACGTGGCAGACCCGCATGGAAAGAAAGCCTGCCCAAAAACCGTGCTCCGGGGGCTGTTTCAATGTTGTGGAACGCTAGCCATAGAGAACAGATTAGTTGCCGGCCCTTTCACCTGCATAGTGGGGGATGGTCCCAGAGCCGCGTATCCCTTGATTGTGCTCTGAAGGCTTTTGGTACACGGTTCACTTCCTTGGAAAGAAGTGCCCTCGTGAGAGTCTTGAGCGCTGGGAGGCATACTAAAGCTAAAGCCGTCCTTTGACTAAGACTTCCTGGAAACTGGTGCACCCCTGCCTCTGGGAATGGGAAAACGTGCACCTTACCTCGAGACTAGAGGTCACATTTAGTTGGCACTTTAGCTACAGTATGCTCTGGGCTGGTCTCCCCGGAAGGAAGCACAAGCGCCCCGTTTCTTTTGCAAAAGCTCACTGCTCCTCAGAGGCATCTGTAGAGTGAACAGTGTCCTGGTGGTGTGGTGTTCAGGCCGCTTGGAAGCTCCACCGAAGCTGCTTTCCAAAGGGGGAGAGTCGGGCTTCTCCCACATGCTCCAGTTTCCAACTTGACCCCACAGCGCAGTTACCGGCACTCTCTGACTGACGACTGGAGACTTTCGGCCACACGGGTCCTTTCTAGGATCACACTTCGTTGCAGGCGGGGTCTTTTGCATGCCGTGCATAGCACTACCCGCTTCATGACTTAGTCAGGCCTAGGTGACTTTGGATCGTCCAAATGTCTCACAAGTTGACCGGTTTTTCTGTTCTTTCTGTCAGGCTGGGCCTACAGTGTACCTTGCGTCCCAATAGAGCGATGACAGGTAAGAGTTGCCAGGGGGCTCCGTAGGCTCAGGGATTCTTTCAGTGCAGTTCAGAGGGCCTCCACAGAGGGAGAGCCACGCTGAATGTAATCCTGGCCAAAACGTTGTCCTGGGGCTGCTTAAAAGCGGTCGAAATCAAGCTATGCAAGCGAGGATCAGTTCATTGCCCTTCCCTCTGCATAGAAAGGGTTGACCCCAACAGCCTGTTCTGCGCTGTGTGGCTCGGAAAACACAAAGGGGACTCGCGGCTCCCACGCTCTCCCTCAGAAGGTAATTCATACGCGACACTCTGTGGCCTCCGTAGAACCGTAGAGCAGTGAAAGCACTCTATCGAGTCGGGGTTCCTGGAGATGGCTGCACAGCAAACTTTGCTGATAGGAAACGCTCGTGCTTCCCTTGAGGCCTGGGGTCTCGTTTACTTTGCACTTTAGCTTGGGCAAGCCGTGGGATGAGCTCCTAGCAAGGCACTGGCGACCACCTGGATTCGTAGGAGAAAACTCACTTGCTTCCCTGAGGCATTCCTAGCAGTGACTAGAAGACGGGTAACGGCACTGTCTTTCAGTCAGCCTTGAGGCCGCCACTATCTACCTTTCAAATGGGGGAACATACTGCCTTTCCCCAGGCTTCTCAATTCCACACCGGATCACCCAGCACATATCCCTCTCTTCTCTGACAAGCCAAAGGAGGCCCTTGGAACACAATTCGGCCTTCTGCGATGAAACTTTGGGATGCAGTCTGTTTGTTCTGCATGTGCTGAATGGCATAATCCTCTAAATGCCCTCAGGCGGCCTAGGTGACTTTGCATGTTCCAAATGCCTAGCAAGGCTCAGGGTACATCTCTACTTTATTTCGGGCTGGACCTAAAGTCTACTTTCTGCCTCACTTAGAGAGACGTCGAGCACGAGTCCCCAAAGTGGATTGGAGCCCCGGTGATTTCTTCCAGGGCAGCATAGGTGTCCTCAACGTGGCAGACCCGCATGGAAAGAAAGCCTGCCCAAGAAGCGTGCTCCTGGGGCTGTTTCAAAGCTGTGGAACGCTAGCCATAGAGAACAGATTAGTTGCCGGCCCTTTCACCTGCATAGTGAGGGATGGTCCCAGAGCCGTGTATCCCTTGATTGTGCTCAGAAGACTTCTGGTACACGGTGCACTTCCTTGGAAAGAAGTGCCCCCGTGAGAGGCTTGAGCGCTGGGAGGCCTACTAAAGCTACAGCCGTCCATGGACTGAGACTCCCTGGAAACTGGTGCACCCCTGCCTCTGGGAATGGGAAAACGTGCAGCTTACCTCGAGACTAGAGGTCACATTTAGTTGGCACTTTAGCTACAGTATGCTCTGGGCTGAGCTCCCAGGAAGGAAGCGCAAGCACCCGGTTTCTTTGGCAAAAGCTCACTGCTCCTCAGAGGCATGTGTGGAGCGAACAGTGTCCTGGTGGTGTGGTGTTCAGAAGCTGCTTTCCAAAGGGGGAGAGTCGGGCTTCTCCCACATGCTCCCGTTTCCAACTTGACCCCACAGCGCAGTTACCGGCACTCTCTGACTGGCGACTGGAGACTTTCGGCCACACGGGGCCTTTCTAGGATCACACTTCGTTGCAGCCGGGGTCTTCTGCATGCCGTGCATAGCACTACCCGCTTCATGACTTAGTCAGGCCTAGGTGACTTGGATCGTCCAAATGTCTCACTCGTTGAGCGGTTTTTCTGTTCTTTCTGTCAGGCTGGGCCGACAGTGTACCTTGCGTCACAATAGAGAGATGACAGGTAAGAGTTGCCAGGGGGCTCTGTAGGCTCAGGGATTCTTTCAGTGCAGTTCAGAGGGCCTCCACAGAGGGAGAGCCACGCTGAAGGTAATACTGGCAAAAACGTTGTCCTGGGGCTGCTTTACAGTGGTAGAAATCAAGCTAGGCAAGCGAGGATCAGTTCATTGCCCTTCCCTCTGCATAGACAGGGTTGACCCCAACAGCCTGTTCTGCGCTGTGTGGCTCGGAAAACACAAAGGGGACTCACGGCACCCACGCTCTCCCTCAGAAGGGAATTCATACGCGACTCTCTGAGGCCTCCGGAGAGCCGGAGAGCAGTGAAAGCACTCTATCGAGTCGGGGTTCCTGGAGATGGCTGCACAGCAAACTTTGCTGATAGGAAACGCTCGTGCTTCCCTTGAGGCCTGGGGTCACGTTTACTTTGCACTTTAGCTTGGGCAAGCCGTGGGATGAGCTCCTAGCAAGGCACTGGCGACCACCTGGATTCGTAGGAGAAAACTCACTTGCTTCCCTGAGGCATTCCTAGCAGTGACTAGAAGACGGGTAACGGCACTGTCTTTCAGTCAGCCTTGAGGCCGCCACTATCTACCTTTCAAATGGGGGAACATACTGCCTTTCCCCAGGCTTCTCAATTCCACACCGGATCACCCAGCACATATCCCTCTCTTCTCTGACAAGCCAAAGGAGGCCCTTGGAACACAATTCGGCCTTCTGCGATGAAACTTTGGGATGCAGTCTGTTTGTTCTGCATGTGCTGAATGGCATAATCCTCTAAATGCCCTCAGGCGGCCTAGGTGACTTTGCATGTTCCAAATGCCTAGCAAGGCTCAGGGTACATCTCTACTTTATGTCGGGCTGGACCTAAAGTCTACTTTCTCCCTCACTTAGAGAGACGTCGAGCACGAGTCCCCAAAGTGGATTGGAGCCCCGGTGATTTCTTCCAGGGCAGCATAGGTGTCCTCAACGTGGCAGACCCGCATGGAAAGAAAGCCTGCCCAAGAAGCGTGCTCCTGGGGCTGTTTCAAAGCTGTGGAACGCTAGCCATAGAGAACAGATTAGTTGCCGGCCCTTTCCCCTGCATAGTGAGGGATGGTCCCAGAGCCGTGTATCCCTTGATTGTGCTCAGAAGGCTTCTGGTACACGGTGCACTTCCTTGGAAAGAAGTGCCCCCGTGAGAGGCTTGAGCGCTGGGAGGCCTACTAAAGCTACAGCCGTCCATCGACTGAGACTCCCTGGAAACTGGTGCACCCCTGCCTCTGGGAATGGGAAAACGTGCAGCTTACCTCGAGACTAGAGGTCACATTTAGTTGGCACTTTAGCTACAGTATGCTCTGGGCTGAGCTCCCAGGAAGGAAGCGCAAGCACCCGCTTTCTTTGGCAAAAGCTCACTGCTCCTCAGAGGCATGTGTGGAGCGAACAGTGTCCTGGTGGTGTGGTGTTCAGGCAGCTTGGAAGCTGCCCCGAAGCTGCTTTCCAAAGGGGGAGAGTCGGGCTTCTCCCACATGCTCCCGTTTCCAACTTGACCCCACAGCGCAGTTACCGGCACTCTCTGACTGGCGACTGGAGACTTTCGGCCACACGGGGCCTTTCTAGGATCACACTTCGTTGCAGCCGGGGTCTTTTGCATGCCGTGCATAGCACTACCCGCTTCATGACTTAGTCAGGCCTAGGTGACTTGGATCGTCCAAATGTCTCACTCGTTGAGCGGTTTTTCTGTTCTTTCTGTCAGGCTGGGCCGACAGTGTACCTTGCGTCACAATAGAGAGATGACAGGTAAGAGTTGCCAGGGGGCTCTGTAGGCTCAGGGATTCTTTCAGTGCAGTTCAGAGGGCCTCCACAGAGGGAGAGCCACGCTGAAGGTAATACTGGCAAAAACGTTGTCCTGGGGCTGCTTTACAGTGGTAGAAATCAAGCTAGGCAAGCGAGGATCAGTTCATTGCCCTTCCCTCTGCATAGACAGGGTTGACCCCAACAGCCTGTTCTGCGCTGTGTGGCTCGGAAAACACAAAGGGGACTCACGGCACCCACGCTCTCCCTCAGAAGGGAATTCATACGCGACTCTCTGAGGCCTCCGGAGAGCCGGAGAGCAGTGAAAGCACTCTATGGAGTCGGGGTTCCTGGAGATGGCTGCACAGCAAACTTTGCTGATAGGAAACGCTCGTGCTTCCCTTGAGGCCTGGGGTCACGTTTACTTTGCACTTTAGCTTGGGCAAGCCGTGGGATGAGCTCCTAGCAAGGCACTGGCGACCACCTGGATTCGTAGGAGAAAACTCACTTGCTTCCCTGAGGCATTCCTAGCAGTGACTAGAAGACGGGTAACGGCACTGTCTTTCAGTCAGCCTTGAGGCCGCCACTATCTACCTTTCAAATGGGGGAACATACTGCCTTTCCCCAGGCTTCTCAATTCCACACCGGATCACCCAGCACATATCCCTCTCTTCTCTGACAAGCCAAAGGAGGCCCTTGGAACACAATTCGGCCTTCTGCGATGAAACTTTGGGATGCAGTCTGTTTGTTCTGCATGTGCTGAATGGCATAATCCTCTAAATGCCCTCAGGCGGCCTAGGTGACTTTGCATGTTCCAAATGCCTAGCAAGGCTCAGGGTACATCTCTACTTTATGTCGGGCTGGACCTAAAGTCTACTTTCTCCCTCACTTAGAGAGACGTCGAGCACGAGTCCCCAAAGTGGATTGGAGCCCCGGTGATTTCTTCCAGGGCAGCATAGGTGTCCTCAACGTGGCAGACCCGCATGGAAAGAAAGCCTGCCCAAGAAGCGTGCTCCTGGGGCTGTTTCAAAGCTGTGGAACGCTAGCCATAGAGAACAGATTAGTTGCCGGCCCTTTCACCTGCATAGTGAGGGATGGTCCCAGAGCCGTGTATCCCTTGATTGTGCTCAGAAGGCTTCTGGTACACGGTGCACTTCCTTGGAAAGAAGTGCCCCCGTGAGAGGCTTGAGCGCTGGGAGGCCTACTAAAGCTACAGCCGTCCATCGACTGAGACTCCCTGGAAACTGGTGCACCCCTGCCTCTGGGAATGGGAAAACGTGCAGCTTACCTCGAGACTAGAGGTCACATTTAGTTGGCACTTTAGCTACAGTATGCTCTGGGCTGAGCTCCCAGGAAGGAAGCGCAAGCACCCGCTTTCTTTGGCAAAAGCTCACTGCTCCTCAGAGGCATGTGTGGAGCGAACAGTGTCCTGGTGGTGTGGTGTTCAGGCAGCTTGGAAGCTGCCCCGAAGCTGCTTTCCAAAGGGGGAGAGTCGGGCTTCTCCCACATGCTCCCGTTTCCAACTTGACCCCACAGCGCAGTTACCGGCACTCTCTGACTGGCGACTGGAGACTTTCGGCCACACGGGGCCTTTCTAGGATCACACTTCGTTGCAGCCGGGGTCTTTTGCATGCCGTGCATAGCACTACCCGCTTCATGACTTAGTCAGGCCTAGGTGACTTGGATCGTCCAAATGTCTCACTCGTTGAGCGGTTTTTCTGTTCTTTCTGTCAGGCTGGGCCGACAGTGTACCTTGCGTCACAATAGAGAGATGACAGGTAAGAGTTGCCAGGGGGCTCTGTAGGCTCAGGGATTCTTTCAGTGCAGTTCAGAGGGCCTCCACAGAGGGAGAGCCACGCTGAAGGTAATACTGGCAAAAACGTTGTCCTGGGGCTGCTTTACAGTGGTAGAAATCAAGCTAGGCAAGCGAGGATCAGTTCATTGCCCTTCCCTCTGCATAGACAGGGTTGACCCCAACAGCCTGTTCTGCGCTGTGTGGCTCGGAAAACACAAAGGGGACTCACGGCACCCACGCTCTCCCTCAGAAGGGAATTCATACGCGACTCTCTGAGGCCTCCGGAGAGCCGGAGAGCAGTGAAAGCACTCTATGGAGTCGGGGTTCCTGGAGATGGCTGCACAGCAAACTTTGCTGATAGGAAACGCTCGTGCTTCCCTTGAGGCCTGGGGTCACGTTTACTTTGCACTTTAGCTTGGGCAAGCCGTGGGATGAGCTCCTAGCAAGGCACTGGCGACCACCTGGATTCGTAGGAGAAAACTCACTTGCTTCCCTGAGGCATTCCTAGCAGTGACTAGAAGACGGGTAACGGCACTGTCTTTCAGTCAGCCTTGAGGCCGCCACTATCTACCTTTCAAATGGGGGAACATACTGCCTTTCCCCAGGCTTCTCAATTCCACACCGGATCACCCAGCACATATCCCTCTCTTCTCTGACAAGCCAAAGGAGGCCCTTGGAACACAATTCGGCCTTCTGCGATGAAACTTTGGGATGCAGTCTGTTTGTTCTGCATGTGCTGAATGGCATAATCCTCTAAATGCCCTCAGGCGGCCTAGGTGACTTTGCATGTTCCAAATGCCTAGCAAGGCTCAGGGTACATCTCTACTTTATGTCGGGCTGGACCTAAAGTCTACTTTCTGCCTCACTTAGAGAGACGTCGAGCACGAGTCCCCAAAGTGGATTGGAGCCCCGGTGATTTCTTCCAGGGCAGCATAGGTGTCCTCAACGTGGCAGACCCGCATGGAAAGAAAGCCTGCCCAAGAAGCGTGCTCCTGGGGCTGTTTCAAAGCTGTGGAACGCTAGCCATAGAGAACAGATTAGTTGCCGGCCCTTTCACCTGCATAGTGAGGGATGGTCCCAGAGCCGTGTATCCCTTGATTGTGCTCAGAAGGCTTCTGGTACACGGTGCACTTCCTTGGAAAGAAGTGCCCCCGTGAGAGGCTTGAGCGCTGGGAGGCCTACTAAAGCTACAGCCGTCCATCGACTGAGACTCCCTGGAAACTGGTGCACCCCTGCCTCTGGGAATGGGAAAACGTGCAGCTTACCTCGAGACTAGAGGTCACATTTAGTTGGCACTTTAGCTACAGTATGCTCTGGGCTGAGCTCCCAGGAAGGAAGCGCAAGCACCCGCTTTCTTTGGCAAAAGCTCACTGCTCCTCAGAGGCATGTGTGGAGCGAACAGTGTCCTGGTGGTGTGGTGTTCAGGCAGCTTGGAAGCTGCCCCGAAGCTGCTTTCCAAAGGGGGAGAGTCGGGCTTCTCCCACATGCTCCCGTTTCCAACTGGACCCCACAGCGCAGTTACCGGCACTCTCTGACTGGCGACTGGAGACTTTCGGCCACACGGGGCCTTTCTAGGATCACACTTGGTTGCAGCCGGGGTCTTTTGCATGCCGTGCATAGCACTACCCGCTTCATGACTTAGTCAGGCCTAGGTGACTTGGATCGTCCAAATGTCTCACTCGTTGAGCGGTTTTTCTGTTCTTTCTGTCAGGCTGGGCCGACAGTGTACCTTGCGTCACAATAGAGAGATGACAGGTAAGAGTTGCCAGGGGGCTCTGTAGGCTCAGGGATTCTTTCAGTGCAGTTCAGAGGGCCTCCACAGAGGGAGAGCCACGCTGAAGGTAATACTGGCCAAAACGTTGTCCTGGGGCTGCTTTACAGCGCTAGAAATCAAGCTAGGCAAGCGAGGATCAGTTCATTGCCCTTCCCTCTGCATAGACAGGGTTGACCCCAACAGCCTGTTCTGCGCTGTGTGGCTCGGAAAACACAAAGGGGACTCACGGCACCCACGCTCTCCCTCAGAAGGGAATTCATACGCGACTCTCTGAGGCCTCCGGAGAGCCGGAGAGCAGTGAAAGCATTCTATCGAGTCGGGGTTCCTGGAGATGGCTGCACAGCAAACTTTGCTGATAGGAAACGCTCGTGCTTCCCTTGAGGCCTGGGGTCACGTTTACTTTGCACTTTAGCTTGGGCAAGCCGTGGGATGAGCTCCTAGCAAGGCACTGGCGACCACCTGGATTCGTAGGAGAAAACTCACTTGCTTCCCTGAGGCATTCCTAGCAGTGACTAGAAGACGGGTAACGGCACTGTCTTTCAGTCAGCCTTGAGGCCGCCACTATCTACCTTTCAAATGGGGGAACATACTGCCTTTTCCCAGGCTTCTCAATTCCACACCGGATCACCCAGCACATATCCCTCTCTTCTCTGACAAGCCAAAGGAGGCCCTTGGAACACAATTCGGCCTTCTGCGATGAAACTTTGGGATGCAGTGTGTTTGTTCTGCATGTGCTGAATGGCATAATCCTCTAAATGCCCTCAGGCGGCCTAGGTGACTTTGCATGTTCCAAATGCCTAGCAAGGCTCAGGGTACATCTCTACTTTATGTCGGGCTGGACCTAAAGTCTACTTTCTCCCTCACTTAGAGAGACATCGAGCACGAGTCCCCAAAGTGGATTGGAGCCCCGGTGATTTCTTCCAGGGCAGCATAGGTGTCCTCAACGTGGCAGACCCGCATGGAAAGAAAGCCTGCCCAAGAAGCGTGCTCCTGGGGCTGTTTCAAAGCTGTGGAACGCTAGCCATAGAGAACAGATTAGTTGCCGGCCCTTTCACCTGCATAGTGAGGGATGGTCCCAGAGCCGTGTATCCCTTGATTGTGCTCAGAAGGCTTCTGGTACACGGTGCACTTCCTTGGAAAGAAGTGCCCCCGTGAGAGGCTTGAGCGCTGGGAGGCCTACTAAAGCTACAGCCGTCCATCGACTGAGACTCCCTGGAAACTGGTGCACCCCTGCCTCTGGGAATGGGAAAACGTGCAGCTTACCTCGAGACTAGAGGTCACATTTAGTTGGCACTTTAGCTACAGTATGCTCTGGGCTGAGCTCCCAGGAAGGAAGCGCAAGCACCCGGTTTCTTCTGCAAAAGCTCACTGCTCCTCAGAGGCATGTGTGGAGCGAACAGTGTCCTGGTGGTGTGGTGTTCAGGCAGCTTGGAAGCTGCCCCGAAGCTGCTTTCCAAAGGGGGAGAGTCGGGCTTCTCCCACATGCTCCCGTTTCCAACTTGACCCCACAGCGCAGTTACCGGCACTCTCTGACTGGCGACTGGAGACTTTCGGCCACACGGGGCCTTTCTAGGATCACACTTGGTTGCAGCCGGGGTCTTTTGCATGCCGTGCATAGCACTACCCGCTTCATGACTTAGTCAGGCCTAGGTGACTTGGATCGTCCAAATGTCTCACTCGTTGAGCGGGTTTTCTGTTCTTTCTGTCAGGCTGGGCCTACAGTGTACCTTGCGTCACAATAGAGAGATGACAGGTAAGAGTTGCCAGGGGGCTCTGTAGGCTCAGGGATTCTTTCAGTGCAGTTCAGAGGGCCTCCACAGAGGGAGAGCCACGCTGAAGGTAATACTGGCCAAAACGTTGTCCTGGGGCTGCTTTACAGCGCTAGAAATCAAGCTAGGCAAGCGAGGATCAGTTCATTGCCCTTCCCTCTGCATAGACAGGGTTGACCCCAACAGCCTGTTCTGCGCTGTGTGGCTCGGAAAACACAAAGGGGACTCACGGCACCCACGCTCTCCCTCAGAAGGGAATTCATACGCGACTCTCTGAGGCCTCCGGAGAGCCGGAGAGCAGTGAAAGCACTCTATCGAGTCGGGGTTCCTGGAGATGGCTGCACAGCAAACTTTGCTGATAGGAAACGCTCGTGCTTCCCTTGAGGCCTGGGGTCACGTTTACTTTGCACTTTAGCTTGGGCAAGCCGTGGGATGAGCTCCTAGCAAGGCACTGGCGACCACCTGGATTCGTAGGAGAAAACTCACTTGCTTCCCTGAGGCATTCCTAGCAGTGACTAGAAGACGGGTAACGGCACTGTCTTTCAGTCAGCCTTGAGGCCGCCACTATCTACCTTTCAAATGGGGGAACATACTGCCTTTTCCCAGGCTTCTCAATTCCACACCGGATCACCCAGCACATATCCCTCTCTTCTCTGACAAGCCAAAGGAGGCCCTTGGAACACAATTCGGCCTTCTGCGATGAAACTTTGGGATGCAGTCTGTTTGTTCTGCATGTGCTGAATGGCATAATCCTCTAAATGCCCTCAGGCGGCCTAGGTGACTTTGCATGTTCCAAATGCCTGGCAAGGCTCAGGGTACATCTCTACTTTATGTCGGGCTGGACCTAAAGTCTACTTTCTGCCTCACTTAGAGAGACGTCGAGCACGAGTCCCCAAAGTGGATTGGAGCCCCGGTGATTTCTTCCAGGGCAGCATAGGTGTCCTCAACGTGGCAGACCCGCATGGAAAGAAAGCCTGCCCAAGAAGCGTGCTCCTGGGGCTGTTTCAAAGCTGTGGAACGCTAGCCATAGAGAACAGATTAGTTGCCGGCCCTTTCACCTGCATAGTGAGGGATGGTCCCAGAGCCGTGTATCCCTTGATTGTGCTCAGAAGGCTTCTGGTACACGGTGCACTTCCTTGGAAAGAAGTGCCCCCGTGAGAGGCTTGAGCGCTGCGAGGCCTACTAAAGCTACAGCCGTCCATGGACTGAGACTCCCTGGAAACTGGTGCACCCCTGCCTCTGGGAATGGGAAAACGTGCACCTTACCTCGAGACTAGAGGTCACATTTAGTTGGCACTTTAGCTACAGTATGCTCTGGGCTGAGCTCCCAGGAAGGAAGCGCAAGCACCCGGTTTCTTTGGCAAAAGCTCACTGCTCCTCAGAGGCATGTGTGGAGCGAACAGTGTCCTGGTGGTGCGGTGTTCAGGCAGCTTGGAAGCTGCCCCGAAGCTGCTTTCCAAAGGGGGAGAGTCGGGCTTCTCCCACATGCTCCCGTTTCCAACTGGACCCCACAGCGCAGTTACCGGCACTCTCTGACTGGCGACTGGAGACTTTCGGCCACACGGGGCCTTTCTAGGATCACACTTGGTTGCAGCCGGGGTCTTCTGCATGCCGTGCATAGCACTACCCGCTTCATGACTTAGTCAGGCCTAGGTGACTTGGATCGTCCAAATGTCTCACTCGTTGAGCGGGTTTTCTGTTCTTTCTGTCAGGCTGGGCCTACAGTGTACCTTGCGTCACAATAGAGAGATGACCGGTAAGAGTTGCCAGGGGGCTCTGTAGGCTCAGGGATTCTTTCAGTGCAGTTCAGAGGGCCTCCACAGAGGGAGAGCCACGCTGAAGGTAATACTGGCCAAAACGTTGTCCTGGGGCTGCTTTACAGCGCTAGAAATCAAGCTAGGCAAGCGAGGATCAGTTCATTGCCCTTCCCTCTGCATAGACAGGGTTGACCCCAACAGCCTGTTCTGCGCTGTGTGGCTCGGAAAACACAAAGGGGACTCACGGCACCCACGCTCTCCCTCAGAAGGGAATTCATACGCGACTCTCTGAGGCCTCCGGAGAGCCGGAGAGCAGTGAAAGCACTCTATCGAGTCGGGGTTCCTGGAGATGGCTGCACAGCAAACTTTGCTGATAGGAAACGCTCGTGCTTCCCTTGAGGCCTGGGGTCACGTTTACTTTGCACTTTAGCTTGGGCAAGCCGTGGGATGAGCTCCTAGCAAGGCACTGGCGACCACCTGGATTCGTAGGAGAAAACTCACTTGCTTCCCTGAGGCATTCCTAGCAGTGACTAGAAGACGGGTAACGGCACTGTCTTTCAGTCAGCCTTGAGGCCGCCACTATCTACCTTTCAAATGGGGGAACATACTGCCTTTTCCCAGGCTTCTCAATTCCACACCGGATCACCCAGCACATATCCCTCTCTTCTCTGACAAGCCAAAGGAGGCCCTTGGAACACAATTCGGCCTTCTGCGATGAAACTTTGGGATGCAGTCTGTTTGTTCTGCATGTGCTGAATGGCATAATCCTCTAAATGCCCTCAGGCGGCCTAGGTGACTTTGCATGTTCCAAATGCCTGGCAAGGCTCAGGGTACATCTCTACTTTATTTCGGGCTGGACCTAAAGTCTACTTTCTGCCTCACTTAGAGAGACGTCGAGCACGAGTCCCCAAAGTGGATTGGAGCCCCGGTGATTTCTTCCAGGGCAGCATAGGTGTCCTCAACGTGGCAGACCCGCATGGAAAGAAAGCCTGCCCAAGAAGCGTGCTCCTGGGGCTGTTTCAAAGCTGTGGAACGCTAGCCATAGAGAACAGATTAGTTGCCGGCCCTTTCACCTGCATAGTGAGGGATGGTCCCAGAGCCGTGTATCCCTTGATTGTGCTCAGAAGGCTTCTGGTACACGGTGCACTTCCTTGGAAAGAAGTGCCCCCGTGAGAGGCTTGAGCGCTGCGAGGCCTACTAAAGCTACAGCCGTCCATGGACTGAGACTCCCTGGAAACTGGTGCACCCCTGCCTCTGGGAATGGGAAAACGTGCACCTTACCTCGAGACTAGAGGTCACATTTAGTTGGCACTTTAGCTACAGTATGCTCTGGGCTGAGCTCCCAGGAAGGAAGCGCAAGCACCCGGTTTCTTTGGCAAAAGCTCACTGCTCCTCAGAGGCATGTGTGGAGCGAACAGTGTCCTGGTGGTGCGGTGTTCAGGCAGCTTGGAAGCTGCCCCGAAGCTGCTTTCCAAAGGGGGAGAGTCGGGCTTCTCCCACATGCTCCCGTTTCCAACTGGACCCCACAGCGCAGTTACCGGCACTCTCTGACTGGCGACTGGAGACTTTCGGCCACACGGGGCCTTTCTAGGATCACACTTCGTTGCAGCCGGGGTCTTCTGCATGCCGTGCATAGCACTACCCGCTTCATGACTTAGTCAGGCCTAGGTGACTTGGATCGTCCAAATGTCTCACTCGTTGAGCGGGTTTTCTGTTCTTTCTGTCAGGCTGGGCCTACAGTGTACCTTGCGTCACAATAGAGAGATGACCGGTAAGAGTTGCCAGGGGGCTCTGTAGGCTCAGGGATTCTTTCAGTGCAGTTCAGAGGGCCTCCACAGAGGGAGAGCCACGCTGAAGGTAATACTGGCCAAAACGTTGTCCTGGGGCTGCTTTACAGCGCTAGAAATCAAGCTAGGCAAGCGAGGATCAGTTCATTGCCCTTCCCTCTGCATAGACAGGGTTGACCCCAACAGCCTGTTCTGCGCTGTGTGGCTCGGAAAACACAAAGGGGACTCACGGCACCCACGCTCTCCCTCAGAAGGGAATTCATACGCGACTCTCTGAGGCCTCCGGAGAGCCGGAGAGCAGTGAAAGCACTCTATCGAGTCGGGGTTCCTGGAGATGGCTGCACAGCAAACTTTGCTGATAGGAAACGCTCGTGCTTCCCTTGAGGCCTGGGGTCACGTTTACTTTGCACTTTAGCTTGGGCAAGCCGTGGGATGAGCTCCTAGCAAGGCACTGGCGACCACCTGGATTCGTAGGAGAAAACTCACTTGCTTCCCTGAGGCATTCCTAGCAGTGACTAGAAGACGGGTAACGGCACTGTCTTTCAGTCAGCCTTGAGGCCGCCACTATCTACCTTTCAAATGGGGGAACATACTGCCTTTTCCCAGGCTTCTCAATTCCACACCGGATCACCCAGCACATATCCCTCTCTTCTCTGACAAGCCAAAGGAGGCCCTTGGAACACAATTCGGCCTTCTGCGATGAAACTTTGGGATGCAGTCTGTTTGTTCTGCATGTGCTGAATGGCATAATCCTCTAAATGCCCTCAGGCGGCCTAGGTGACTTTGCATGTTCCAAATGCCTGGCAAGGCTCAGGGTACATCTCTACTTTATTTCGGGCTGGACCTAAAGTCTACTTTCTGCCTCACTTAGAGAGACGTCGAGCACGAGTCCCCAAAGTGGATTGGAGCCCCGGTGATTTCTTCCAGGGCAGCATAGGTGTCCTCAACGTGGCAGACCCGCATGGAAAGAAAGCCTGCCCAAGAAGCGTGCTCCTGGGGCTGTTTCAAAGCTGTGGAACGCTAGCCATAGAGAACAGATTAGTTGCCGGCCCTTTCACCTGCATAGTGAGGGATGGTCCCAGAGCCGTGTATCCCTTGATTGTGCTCAGAAGGCTTCTGGTACACGGTGCACTTCCTTGGAAAGAAGTGCCCCCGTGAGAGGCTTGAGCGCTGGGAGGCCTACTAAAGCTACAGCCGTCCATGGACTGAGACTCCCTGGAAACTGGTGCACCCCTGCCTCTGGGAATGGGAAAACGTGCACCTTACCTCGAGACTAGAGGTCACATTTAGTTGGCACTTTAGCTACAGTATGCTCTGGGCTGAGCTCCCAGGAAGGAAGCGCAAGCACCCGGTTTCTTTGGCAAAAGCTCACTGCTCCTCAGAGGCATGTGTGGAGCGAACAGTGTCCTGGTGGTGCGGTGTTCAGGCAGCTTGGAAGCTGCCCCGAAGCTGCTTTCCAAAGGGGGAGAGTCGGGCTTCTCCCACATGCTCCCGTTTCCAACTGGACCCCACAGCGCAGTTACCGGCACTCTCTGACTGGCGACTGGAGACTTTCGGCCACACGGGGCCTTTCTAGGATCACACTTCGTTGCAGCCGGGGTCTTCTGCATGCCGTGCATAGCACTACCCGCTTCATGACTTAGTCAGGCCTAGGTGACTTGGATCGTCCAAATGTCTCACTCGTTGAGCGGGTTTTCTGTTCTTTCTGTCAGGCTGGGCCTACAGTGTACCTTGCGTCACAATAGAGAGATGACCGGTAAGAGTTGCCAGGGGGCTCTGTAGGCTCAGGGATTCTTTCAGTGCAGTTCAGAGGGCCTCCACAGAGGGAGAGCCACGCTGAAGGTAATACTGGCCAAAACGTTGTCCTGGGGCTGCTTTACAGCGCTAGAAATCAAGCTAGGCAAGCGAGGATCAGTTCATTGCCCTTCCCTCTGCATAGACAGGGTTGACCCCAACAGCCTGTTCTGCGCTGTGTGGCTCGGAAAACACAAAGGGGACTCACGGCACCCACGCTCTCCCTCAGAAGGGAATTCATACGCGACTCTCTGAGGCCTCCGGAGAGCCGGAGAGCAGTGAAAGCACTCTATCGAGTCGGGGTTCCTGGAGATGGCTGCACAGCAAACTTTGCTGATAGGAAACGCTCGTGCTTCCCTTGAGGCCTGGGGTCACGTTTACTTTGCACTTTAGCTTGGGCAAGCCGTGGGATGAGCTCCTAGCAAGGCACTGGCGACCACCTGGATTCGTAGGAGAAAACTCACTTGCTTCCCTGAGGCATTCCTAGCAGTGACTAGAAGACGGGTAACGGCACTGTCTTTCAGTCAGCCTTGAGGCCGCCACTATCTACCTTTCAAATGGGGGAACATACTGCCTTTTCCCAGGCTTCTCAATTCCACACCGGATCACCCAGCACATATCCCTCTCTTCTCTGACAAGCCAAAGGAGGCCCTTGGAACACAATTCGGCCTTCTGCGATGAAACTTTGGGATGCAGTCTGTTTGTTCTGCATGTGCTGAATGGCATAATCCTCTAAATGCCCTCAGGCGGCCTAGGTGACTTTGCATGTTCCAAATGCCTGGCAAGGCTCAGGGTACATCTCTACTTTATTTCGGGCTGGACCTAAAGTCTACTTTCTGCCTCACTTAGAGAGACGTCGAGCACGAGTCCCCAAAGTGGATTGGAGCCCCGGTGATTTCTTCCAGGGCAGCATAGGTGTCCTCAACGTGGCAGACCCGCATGGAAAGAAAGCCTGCCCAAGAAGCGTGCTCCTGGGGCTGTTTCAAAGCTGTGGAACGCTAGCCATAGAGAACAGATTAGTTGCCGGCCCTTTCACCTGCATAGTGAGGGATGGTCCCAGAGCCGTGTATCCCTTGATTGTGCTCAGAAGGCTTCTGGTACACGGTGCACTTCCTTGGAAAGAAGTGCCCCCGTGAGAGGCTTGAGCGCTGCGAGGCCTACTAAAGCTACAGCCGTCCATGGACTGAGACTCCCTGGAAACTGGTGCACCCCTGCCTCTGGGAATGGGAAAACGTGCACCTTACCTCGAGACTAGAGGTCACATTTAGTTGGCACTTTAGCTACAGTATGCTCTGGGCTGAGCTCCCAGGAAGGAAGCGCAAGCACCCGGTTTCTTTGGCAAAAGCTCACTGCTCCTCAGAGGCATGTGTGGAGCGAACAGTGTCCTGGTGGTGCGGTGTTCAGGCAGCTTGGAAGCTGCCCCGAAGCTGCTTTCCAAAGGGGGAGAGTCGGGCTTCTCCCACATGCTCCCGTTTCCAACTGGACCCCACAGCGCAGTTACCGGCACTCTCTGACTGGCGACTGGAGACTTTCGGCCACACGGGGCCTTTCTAGGATCACACTTCGTTGCAGCCGGGGTCTTCTGCATGCCGTGCATAGCACTACCCGCTTCATGACTTAGTCAGGCCTAGGTGACTTGGATCGTCCAAATGTCTCACTCGTTGAGCGGGTTTTCTGTTCTTTCTGTCAGGCTGGGCCTACAGTGTACCTTGCGTCACAATAGAGAGATGACCGGTAAGAGTTGCCAGGGGGCTCTGTAGGCTCAGGGATTCTTTCAGTGCAGTTCAGAGGGCCTCCACAGAGGGAGAGCCACGCTGAAGGTAATACTGGCCAAAACGTTGTCCTGGGGCTGCTTTACAGCGCTAGAAATCAAGCTAGGCAAGCGAGGATCAGTTCATTGCCCTTCCCTCTGCATAGACAGGGTTGACCCCAACAGCCTGTTCTGCGCTGTGTGGCTCGGAAAACACAAAGGGGACTCACGGCACCCACGCTCTCCCTCAGAAGGGAATTCATACGCGACTCTCTGAGGCCTCCGGAGAGCCGGAGAGCAGTGAAAGCACTCTATCGAGTCGGGGTTCCTGGAGATGGCTGCACAGCAAACTTTGCTGATAGGAAACGCTCGTGCTTCCCTTGAGGCCTGGGGTCACGTTTACTTTGCACTTTAGCTTGGGCAAGCCGTGGGATGAGCTCCTAGCAAGGCACTGGCGACCACCTGGATTCGTAGGAGAAAACTCACTTGCTTCCCTGAGGCATTCCTAGCAGTGACTAGAAGACGGGTAACGGCACTGTCTTTCAGTCAGCCTTGAGGCCGCCACTATCTACCTTTCAAATGGGGGAACATACTGCCTTTTCCCAGGCTTCTCAATTCCACACCGGATCACCCAGCACATATCCCTCTCTTCTCTGACAAGCCAAAGGAGGCCCTTGGAACACAATTCGGCCTTCTGCGATGAAACTTTGGGATGCAGTCTGTTTGTTCTGCATGTGCTGAATGGCATAATCCTCTAAATGCCCTCAGGCGGCCTAGGTGACTTTGCATGTTCCAAATGCCTGGCAAGGCTCAGGGTACATCTCTACTTTATTTCGGGCTGGACCTAAAGTCTACTTTCTGCCTCACTTAGAGAGACGTCGAGCACGAGTCCCCAAAGTGGATTGGAGCCCCGGTGATTTCTTCCAGGGCAGCATAGGTGTCCTCAACGTGGCAGACCCGCATGGAAAGAAAGCCTGCCCAAGAAGCGTGCTCCTGGGGCTGTTTCAAAGCTGTGGAACGCTAGCCATAGAGAACAGATTAGTTGCCGGCCCTTTCACCTGCATAGTGAGGGATGGTCCCAGAGCCGTGTATCCCTTGATTGTGCTCAGAAGGCTTCTGGTACACGGTGCACTTCCTTGGAAAGAAGTGCCCCCGTGAGAGGCTTGAGCGCTGCGAGGCCTACTAAAGCTACAGCCGTCCATGGACTGAGACTCCCTGGAAACTGGTGCACCCCTGCCTCTGGGAATGGGAAAACGTGCACCTTACCTCGAGACTAGAGGTCACATTTAGTTGGCACTTTAGCTACAGTATGCTCTGGGCTGAGCTCCCAGGAAGGAAGCGCAAGCACCCGGTTTCTTTGGCAAAAGCTCACTGCTCCTCAGAGGCATGTGTGGAGCGAACAGTGTCCTGGTGGTGCGGTGTTCAGGCAGCTTGGAAGCTGCCCCGAAGCTGCTTTCCAAAGGGGGAGAGTCGGGCTTCTCCCACATGCTCCCGTTTCCAACTGGACCCCACAGCGCAGTTACCGGCACTCTCTGACTGGCGACTGGAGACTTTCGGCCACACGGGGCCTTTCTAGGATCACACTTCGTTGCAGCCGGGGTCTTCTGCATGCCGTGCATAGCACTACCCGCTTCATGACTTAGTCAGGCCTAGGTGACTTGGATCGTCCAAATGTCTCACTCGTCGAGCGGGTTTTCTGTTCTTTCTGTCAGGCTGGGCCTACAGTGTACCTTGCGTCACAATAGAGAGATGACCGGTAAGAGTTGCCAGGGGGCTCTGTAGGCTCAGGGATTCTTTCAGTGCAGTTCAGAGGGCCTCCACAGAGGGAGAGCCACGCTGAAGGTAATACTGGCCAAAACGTTGTCCTGGGGCTGCTTTACAGCGGTAGAAATCAAGCTAGGCAAGCGAGGATCAGTTCATTGCCCTTCCCTCTGCATAGACAGGGTTGACCCCAACAGCCTGTTCTGCGCTGTGTGGCTCGGAAAACACAAAGGGGACTCACGGCACCCACGCTCTCCCTCAGAAGGGAATTCATACGCGACTCTCTGAGGCCTCCGGAGAGCCGGAGAGCAGTGAAAGCACTCTATCGAGTCGGGGTTCCTGGAGATGGCTGCACAGCAAACTTTGCTGATAGGAAACGCTCGTGCTTCCCTTGAGGCCTGGGGTCACGTTTACTTTGCACTTTAGCTTGGGCAAGCCGTGGGATGAGCTCCTAGCAAGGCACTGGCGACCACCTGGATTCGTAGGAGAAAACTCACTTGCTTCCCTGAGGCATTCCTAGCAGTGACTAGAAGACGGGTAACGGCACTGTCTTTCAGTCAGCCTTGAGGCCGCCACTATCTACCTTTCAAATGGGGGAACATACTGCCTTTTCCCAGGCTTCTCAATTCCACACCGGATCACCCAGCACATATCCCTCTCTTCTCTGACAAGCCAAAGGAGGCCCTTGGAACACAATTCGGCCTTCTGCGATGAAACTTTGGGATGCAGTCTGTTTGTTCTGCATGTGCTGAATGGCATAATCCTCTAAATGCCCTCAGGCGGCCTAGGTGACTTTGCATGTTCCAAATGCCTGGCAAGGCTCAGGGTACATCTCTACTTTATTTCGGGCTGGACCTAAAGTCTACTTTCTGCCTCACTTAGAGAGACGTCGAGCACGAGTCCCCAAAGTGGATTGGAGCCCCGGTGATTTCTTCCAGGGCAGCATAGGTGTCCTCAACGTGGCAGACCCGCATGGAAAGAAAGCCTGCCCAAGAAGCGTGCTCCTGGGGCTGTTTCAAAGCTGTGGAACGCTAGCCATAGAGAACAGATTAGTTGCCGGCCCTTTCACCTGCATAGTGAGGGATGGTCCCAGAGCCGTGTATCCCTTGATTGTGCTCAGAAGGCTTCTGGTACACGGTGCACTTCCTTGGAAAGAAGTGCCCCCGTGAGAGGCTTGAGCGCTGCGAGGCCTACTAAAGCTACAGCCGTCCATGGACTGAGACTCCCTGGAAACTGGTGCACCCCTGCCTCTGGGAATGGGAAAACGTGCACCTTACCTCGAGACTAGAGGTCACATTTAGTTGGCACTTTAGCTACAGTATGCTCTGGGCTGAGCTCCCAGGAAGGAAGCGCAAGCACCCGGTTTCTTTGGCAAAAGCTCACTGCTCCTCAGAGGCATGTGTGGAGCGAACAGTGTCCTGGTGGTGCGGTGTTCAGGCAGCTTGGAAGCTGCCCCGAAGCTGCTTTCCAAAGGGGGAGAGTCGGGCTTCTCCCACATGCTCCCGTTTCCAACTGGACCCCACAGCGCAGTTACCGGCACTCTCTGACTGGCGACTGGAGACTTTCGGCCACACGGGGCCTTTCTAGGATCACACTTCGTTGCAGCCGGGGTCTTCTGCATGCCGTGCATAGCACTACCCGCTTCATGACTTAGTCAGGCCTAGGTGACTTGGATCGTCCAAATGTCTCACTCGTCGAGCGGGTTTTCTGTTCTTTCTGTCAGGCTGGGCCTACAGTGTACCTTGCGTCACAATAGAGAGATGACCGGTAAGAGTTGCCAGGGGGCTCTGTAGGCTCAGGGATTCTTTCAGTGCAGTTCAGAGGGCCTCCACAGAGGGAGAGCCACGCTGAAGGTAATACTGGCCAAAACGTTGTCCTGGGGCTGCTTTACAGCGCTAGAAATCAAGCTAGGCAAGCGAGGATCAGTTCATTGCCCTTCCCTCTGCATAGACAGGGTTGACCCCAACAGCCTGTTCTGCGCTGTGTGGCTCGGAAAACACAAAGGGGACTCACGGCACCCACGCTCTCCCTCAGAAGGGAATTCATACGCGACTCTCTGAGGCCTCCGGAGAGCCGGAGAGCAGTGAAAGCACTCTATCGAGTCGGGGTTCCTGGAGATGGCTGCACAGCAAACTTTGCTGATAGGAAACGCTCGTGCTTCCCTTGAGGCCTGGGGTCACGTTTACTTTGCACTTTAGCTTGGGCAAGCCGTGGGATGAGCTCCTAGCAAGGCACTGGCGACCACCTGGATTCGTAGGAGAAAACTCACTTGCTTCCCTGAGGCATTCCTAGCAGTGACTAGAAGACGGGTAACGGCACTGTCTTTCAGTCAGCCTTGAGGCCGCCACTATCTACCTTTCAAATGGGGGAACATACTGCCTTTTCCCAGGCTTCTCAATTCCACACCGGATCACCCAGCACATATCCCTCTCTTCTCTGACAAGCCAAAGGAGGCCCTTGGAACACAATTCGGCCTTCTGCGATGAAACTTTGGGATGCAGTCTGTTTGTTCTGCATGTGCTGAATGGCATAATCCTCTAAATGCCCTCAGGCGGCCTAGGTGACTTTGCATGTTCCAAATGCCTGGCAAGGCTCAGGGTACATCTCTACTTTATTTCGGGCTGGACCTAAAGTCTACTTTCTGCCTCACTTAGAGAGACGTCGAGCACGAGTCCCCAAAGTGGATTGGAGCCCCGGTGATTTCTTCCAGGGCAGCATAGGTGTCCTCAACGTGGCAGACCCGCATGGAAAGAAAGCCTGCCCAAGAAGCGTGCTCCTGGGGCTGTTTCAAAGCTGTGGAACGCTAGCCATAGAGAACAGATTAGTTGCCGGCCCTTTCACCTGCATAGTGAGGGATGGTCCCAGAGCCGTGTATCCCTTGATTGTGCTCAGAAGGCTTCTGGTACACGGTGCACTTCCTTGGAAAGAAGTGCCCCCGTGAGAGGCTTGAGCGCTGCGAGGCCTACTAAAGCTACAGCCGTCCATGGACTGAGACTCCCTGGAAACTGGTGCACCCCTGCCTCTGGGAATGGGAAAACGTGCACCTTACCTCGAGACTAGAGGTCACATTTAGTTGGCACTTTAGCTACAGTATGCTCTGGGCTGAGCTCCCAGGAAGGAAGCGCAAGCACCCGGTTTCTTTGGCAAAAGCTCACTGCTCCTCAGAGGCATGTGTGGAGCGAACAGTGTCCTGGTGGTGCGGTGTTCAGGCAGCTTGGAAGCTGCCCCGAAGCTGCTTTCCAAAGGGGGAGAGTCGGGCTTCTCCCACATGCTCCCGTTTCCAACTGGACCCCACAGCGCAGTTACCGGCACTCTCTGACTGGCGACTGGAGACTTTCGGCCACACGGGGCCTTTCTAGGATCACACTTGGTTGCAGCCGGGGTCTTCTGCATGCCGTGCATAGCACTACCCGCTTCATGACTTAGTCAGGCCTAGGTGACTTGGATCGTCCAAATGTCTCACTCGTTGAGCGGGTTTTCTGTTCTTTCTGTCAGGCTGGGCCTACAGTGTACCTTGCGTCACAATAGAGAGATGACCGGTAAGAGTTGCCAGGGGGCTCTGTAGGCTCAGGGATTCTTTCAGTGCAGTTCAGAGGGCCTCCACAGAGGGAGAGCCACGCTGAAGGTAATACTGGCCAAAACGTTGTCCTGGGGCTGCTTTACAGCGCTAGAAATCAAGCTAGGCAAGCGAGGATCAGTTCATTGCCCTTCCCTCTGCATAGACAGGGTTGACCCCAACAGCCTGTTCTGCGCTGTGTGGCTCGGAAAACACAAAGGGGACTCACGGCACCCACGCTCTCCCTCAGAAGGGAATTCATACGCGACTCTCTGAGGCCTCCGGAGAGCCGGAGAGCAGTGAAAGCACTCTATCGAGTCGGGGTTCCTGGAGATGGCTGCACAGCAAACTTTGCTGATAGGAAACGCTCGTGCTTCCCTTGAGGCCTGGGGTCACGTTTACTTTGCACTTTAGCTTGGGCAAGCCGTGGGATGAGCTCCTAGCAAGGCACTGGCGACCACCTGGATTCGTAGGAGAAAACTCACTTGCTTCCCTGAGGCATTCCTAGCAGTGACTAGAAGACGGGTAACGGCACTGTCTTTCAGTCAGCCTTGAGGCCGCCACTATCTACCTTTCAAATGGGGGAACATACTGCCTTTTCCCAGGCTTCTCAATTCCACACCGGATCACCCAGCACATATCCCTCTCTTCTCTGACAAGCCAAAGGAGGCCCTTGGAACACAATTCGGCCTTCTGCGATGAAACTTTGGGATGCAGTCTGTTTGTTCTGCATGTGCTGAATGGCATAATCCTCTAAATGCCCTCAGGCGGCCTAGGTGACTTTGCATGTTCCAAATGCCTGGCAAGGCTCAGGGTACATCTCTACTTTATTTCGGGCTGGACCTAAAGTCTACTTTCTGCCTCACTTAGAGAGACGTCGAGCACGAGTCCCCAAAGTGGATTGGAGCCCCGGTGATTTCTTCCAGGGCAGCATAGGTGTCCTCAACGTGGCAGACCCGCATGGAAAGAAAGCCTGCCCAAGAAGCGTGCTCCTGGGGCTGTTTCAAAGCTGTGGAACGCTAGCCATAGAGAACAGATTAGTTGCCGGCCCTTTCACCTGCATAGTGAGGGATGGTCCCAGAGCCGTGTATCCCTTGATTGTGCTCAGAAGGCTTCTGGTACACGGTGCACTTCCTTGGAAAGAAGTGCCCCCGTGAGAGGCTTGAGCGCTGCGAGGCCTACTAAAGCTACAGCCGTCCATGGACTGAGACTCCCTGGAAACTGGTGCACCCCTGCCTCTGGGAATGGGAAAACGTGCACCTTACCTCGAGACTAGAGGTCACATTTAGTTGGCACTTTAGCTACAGTATGCTCTGGGCTGAGCTCCCAGGAAGGAAGCGCAAGCACCCGGTTTCTTTGGCAAAAGCTCACTGCTCCTCAGAGGCATGTGTGGAGCGAACAGTGTCCTGGTGGTGCGGTGTTCAGGCAGCTTGGAAGCTGCCCCGAAGCTGCTTTCCAAAGGGGGAGAGTCGGGCTTCTCCCACATGCTCCCGTTTCCAACTGGACCCCACAGCGCAGTTACCGGCACTCTCTGACTGGCGACTGGAGACTTTCGGCCACACGGGGCCTTTCTAGGATCACACTTCGTTGCAGCCGGGGTCTTCTGCATGCCGTGCATAGCACTACCCGCTTCATGACTTAGTCAGGCCTAGGTGACTTGGATCGTCCAAATGTCTCACTCGTTGAGCGGGTTTTCTGTTCTTTCTGTCAGGCTGGGCCTACAGTGTACCTTGCGTCACAATAGAGAGATGACCGGTAAGAGTTGCCAGGGGGCTCTGTAGGCTCAGGGATTCTTTCAGTGCAGTTCAGAGGGCCTCCACAGAGGGAGAGCCACGCTGAAGGTAATACTGGCCAAAACGTTGTCCTGGGGCTGCTTTACAGCGCTAGAAATCAAGCTAGGCAAGCGAGGATCAGTTCATTGCCCTTCCCTCTGCATAGACAGGGTTGACCCCAACAGCCTGTTCTGCGCTGTGTGGCTCGGAAAACACAAAGGGGACTCACGGCACCCACGCTCTCCCTCAGAAGGGAATTCATACGCGACTCTCTGAGGCCTCCGGAGAGCCGGAGAGCAGTGAAAGCACTCTATCGAGTCGGGGTTCCTGGAGATGGCTGCACAGCAAACTTTGCTGATAGGAAACGCTCGTGCTTCCCTTGAGGCCTGGGGTCACGTTTACTTTGCACTTTAGCTTGGGCAAGCCGTGGGATGAGCTCCTAGCAAGGCACTGGCAACCACCTGGATTCGTAGGAGAAAACTCACTTGCTTCCCTGAGGCATTCCTAGCAGTGACTAGAAGACGGGTAACGGCACTGTCTTTCAGTCAGCCTTGAGGCCGCCACTATCTACCTTTCAAATGGGGGAACATACTGCCTTTTCCCAGGCTTCTCAATTCCACACCGGATCACCCAGCACATATCCCTCTCTTCTCTGACAAGCCAAAGGAGGCCCTTGGAACACAATTCGGCCTTCTGCGATGAAACTTTGGGATGCAGTCTGTTTGTTCTGCATGTGCTGAATGGCATAATCCTCTAAATGCCCTCAGGCGGCCTAGGTGACTTTGCATGTTCCAAATGCCTGGCAAGGCTCAGGGTACATCTCTACTTTATTTCGGGCTGGACCTAAAGTCTACTTTCTGCCTCACTTAGAGAGACGTCGAGCACGAGTCCCCAAAGTGGATTGGAGCCCCGGTGATTTCTTCCAGGGCAGCATAGGTGTCCTCAACGTGGCAGACCCGCATGGAAAGAAAGCCTGCCCAAGAAGCGTGCTCCTGGGGCTGTTTCAAAGCTGTGGAACGCTAGCCATAGAGAACAGATTAGTTGCCGGCCCTTTCACCTGCATAGTGAGGGATGGTCCCAGAGCCGTGTATCCCTTGATTGTGCTCAGAAGGCTTCTGGTACACGGTGCACTTCCTTGGAAAGAAGTGCCCCCGTGAGAGGCTTGAGCGCTGCGAGGCCTACTAAAGCTACAGCCGTCCATGGACTGAGACTCCCTGGAAACTGGTGCACCCCTGCCTCTGGGAATGGGAAAACGTGCACCTTACCTCGAGACTAGAGGTCACATTTAGTTGGCACTTTAGCTACACTATGCTCTGGGCTGAGCTCCCAGGAAGGAAGCGCAAGCACCCGGTTTCTTTGGCAAAAGCTCACTGCTCCTCAGAGGCATGTGTGGAGCGAACAGTGTCCTGGTGGTGCGGTGTTCAGGCAGCTTGGAAGCTGCCCCGAAGCTGCTTTCCAAAGGGGGAGAGTCGGGCTTCTCCCACATGCTCCCGTTTCCAACTGGACCCCACAGCGCAGTTACCGGCACTCTCTGACTGGCGACTGGAGACTTTCGGCCACACGGGGCCTTTCTAGGATCACACTTCGTTGCAGCCGGGGTCTTCTGCATGCCGTGCATAGCACTACCCGCTTCATGACTTAGTCAGGCCTAGGTGACTTGGATCGTCCAAATGTCTCACTCGTTGAGCGGGTTTTCTGTTCTTTCTGTCAGGCTGGGCCTACAGTGTACCTTGCGTCACAATAGAGAGATGACCGGTAAGAGTTGCCAGGGGGCTCTGTAGGCTCAGGGATTCTTTCAGTGCAGTTCAGAGGGCCTCCACAGAGGGAGAGCCACGCTGAAGGTAATACTGGCCAAAACGTTGTCCTGGGGCTGCTTTACAGCGCTAGAAATCAAGCTAGGCAAGCGAGGATCAGTTCATTGCCCTTCCCTCTGCATAGACAGGGTTGACCCCAACAGCCTGTTCTGCGCTGTGTGGCTCGGAAAACACAAAGGGGACTCACGGCACCCACGCTCTCCCTCAGAAGGGAATTCATACGCGACTCTCTGAGGCCTCCGGAGAGCCGGAGAGCAGTGAAAGCACTCTATCGAGTCGGGGTTCCTGGAGATGGCTGCACAGCAAACTTTGCTGATAGGAAACGCTCGTGCTTCCCTTGAGGCCTGGGGTCACGTTTACTTTGCACTTTAGCTTGGGCAAGCCGTGGGATGAGCTCCTAGCAAGGCACTGGCGACCACCTGGATTCGTAGGAGAAAACTCACTTGCTTCCCTGAGGCATTCCTAGCAGTGACTAGAAGACGGGTAACGGCACTGTCTTTCAGTCAGCCTTGAGGCCGCCACTATCTACCTTTCAAATGGGGGAACATACTGCCTTTTCCCAGGCTTCTCAATTCCACACCGGATCACCCAGCACATATCCCTCTCTTCTCTGACAAGCCAAAGGAGGCCCTTGGAACACAATTCGGCCTTCTGCGATGAAACTTTGGGATGCAGTCTGTTTGTTCTGCATGTGCTGAATGGCATAATCCTCTAAATGCCCTCAGGCGGCCTAGGTGACTTTGCATGTTCCAAATGCCTGGCAAGGCTCAGGGTACATCTCTACTTTATTTCGGGCTGGACCTAAAGTCTACTTTCTGCCTCACTTAGAGAGACGTCGAGCACGAGTCCCCAAAGTGGATTGGAGCCCCGGTGATTTCTTCCAGGGCAGCATAGGTGTCCTCAACGTGGCAGACCCGCATGGAAAGAAAGCCTGCCCAAGAAGCGTGCTCCTGGGGCTGTTTCAAAGCTGTGGAACGCTAGCCATAGAGAACAGATTAGTTGCCGGCCCTTTCACCTGCATAGTGAGGGATGGTCCCAGAGCCGTGTATCCCTTGATTGTGCTCAGAAGGCTTCTGGTACACGGTGCACTTCCTTGGAAAGAAGTGCCCCCGTGAGAGGCTTGAGCGCTGCGAGGCCTACTAAAGCTACAGCCGTCCATGGACTGAGACTCCCTGGAAACTGGTGCACCCCTGCCTCTGGGAATGGGAAAACGTGCACCTTACCTCGAGACTAGAGGTCACATTTAGTTGGCACTTTAGCTACAGTATGCTCTGGGCTGAGCTCCCAGGAAGGAAGCGCAAGCACCCGGTTTCTTTGGCAAAAGCTCACTGCTCCTCAGAGGCATGTGTGGAGCGAACAGTGTCCTGGTGGTGCGGTGTTCAGGCAGCTTGGAAGCTGCCCCGAAGCTGCTTTCCAAAGGGGGAGAGTCGGGCTTCTCCCACATGCTCCCGTTTCCAACTGGACCCCACAGCGCAGTTACCGGCACTCTCTGACTGGCGACTGGAGACTTTCGGCCACACGGGGCCTTTCTAGGATCACACTTGGTTGCAGCCGGGGTCTTCTGCATGCCGTGCATAGCACTACCCGCTTCATGACTTAGTCAGGCCTAGGTGACTTGGATCGTCCAAATGTCTCACTCGTTGAGCGGGTTTTCTGTTCTTTCTGTCAGGCTGGGCCTACAGTGTACCTTGCGTCACAATAGAGAGATGACCGGTAAGAGTTGCCAGGGGGCTCTGTAGGCTCAGGGATTCTTTCAGTGCAGTTCAGAGGGCCTCCACAGAGGGAGAGCCACGCTGAAGGTAATACTGGCCAAAACGTTGTCCTGGGGCTGCTTTACAGCGCTAGAAATCAAGCTAGGCAAGCGAGGATCAGTTCATTGCCCTTCCCTCTGCATAGACAGGGTTGACCCCAACAGCCTGTTCTGCGCTGTGTGGCTCGGAAAACACAAAGGGGACTCACGGCACCCACGCTCTCCCTCAGAAGGGAATTCATACGCGACTCTCTGAGGCCTCCGGAGAGCCGGAGAGCAGTGAAAGCACTCTATCGAGTCGGGGTTCCTGGAGATGGCTGCACAGCAAACTTTGCTGATAGGAAACGCTCGTGCTTCCCTTGAGGCCTGGGGTCACGTTTACTTTGCACTTTAGCTTGGGCAAGCCGTGGGATGAGCTCCTAGCAAGGCACTGGCGACCACCTGGATTCGTAGGAGAAAACTCACTTGCTTCCCTGAGGCATTCCTAGCAGTGACTAGAAGACGGGTAACGGCACTGTCTTTCAGTCAGCCTTCAGGCCGCCACTATCTACCTTTCAAATGGGGGAACATACTGCCTTTTCCCAGGCTTCTCAATTCCACACCGGATCACCCAGCACATATCCCTCTCTTCTCTGACAAGCCAAAGGAGGCCCTTGGAACACAATTCGGCCTTCTGCGATGAAACTTTGGGATGCAGTCTGTTTGTTCTGCATGTGCTGAATGGCATAATCCTCTAAATGCCCTCAGGCGGCCTAGGTGACTTTGCATGTTCCAAATGCCTGGCAAGGCTCAGGGTACATCTCTACTTTATTTCGGGCTGGACCTAAAGTCTACTTTCTGCCTCACTTAGAGAGACGTCGAGCACGAGTCCCCAAAGTGGATTGGAGCCCCGGTGATTTCTTCCAGGGCAGCATAGGTGTCCTCAACGTGGCAGACCCGCATGGAAAGAAAGCCTGCCCAAGAAGCGTGCTCCTGGGGCTGTTTCAAAGCTGTGGAACGCTAGCCATAGAGAACAGATTAGTTGCCGGCCCTTTCACCTGCATAGTGAGGGATGGTCCCAGAGCCGTGTATCCCTTGATTGTGCTCAGAAGGCTTCTGGTACACGGTGCACTTCCTTGGAAAGAAGTGCCCCCGTGAGAGGCTTGAGCGCTGCGAGGCCTACTAAAGCTACAGCCGTCCATGGACTGAGACTCCCTGGAAACTGGTGCACCCCTGCCTCTGGGAATGGGAAAACGTGCACCTTACCTCGAGACTAGAGGTCACATTTAGTTGGCACTTTAGCTACAGTATGCTCTGGGCTGAGCTCCCAGGAAGGAAGCGCAAGCACCCGGTTTCTTTGGCAAAAGCTCACTGCTCCTCAGAGGCATGTGTGGAGCGAACAGTGTCCTGGTGGTGCGGTGTTCAGGCAGCTTGGAAGCTGCCCCGAAGCTGCTTTCCAAAGGGGGAGAGTCGGGCTTCTCCCACATGCTCCCGTTTCCAACTGGACCCCACAGCGCAGTTACCGGCACTCTCTGACTGGCGACTGGAGACTTTCGGCCACACGGGGCCTTTCTAGGATCACACTTGGTTGCAGCCGGGGTCTTCTGCATGCCGTGCATAGCACTACCCGCTTCATGACTTAGTCAGGCCTAGGTGACTTGGATCGTCCAAATGTCTCACTCGTTGAGCGGGTTTTCTGTTCTTTCTGTCAGGCTGGGCCTACAGTGTACCTTGCGTCACAATAGAGAGATGACCGGTAAGAGTTGCCAGGGGGCTCTGTAGGCTCAGGGATTCTTTCAGTGCAGTTCAGAGGGCCTCCACAGAGGGAGAGCCACGCTGAAGGTAATACTGGCCAAAACGTTGTCCTGGGGCTGCTTTACAGCGCTAGAAATCAAGCTAGGCAAGCGAGGATCAGTTCATTGCCCTTCCCTCTGCATAGACAGGGTTGACCCCAACAGCCTGTTCTGCGCTGTGTGGCTCGGAAAACACAAAGGGGACTCACGGCACCCACGCTCTCCCTCAGAAGGGAATTCATACGCGACTCTCTGAGGCCTCCGGAGAGCCGGAGAGCAGTGAAAGCACTCTATCGAGTCGGGGTTCCTGGAGATGGCTGCACAGCAAACTTTGCTGATAGGAAACGCTCGTGCTTCCCTTGAGGCCTGGGGTCACGTTTACTTTGCACTTTAGCTTGGGCAAGCCGTGGGATGAGCTCCTAGCAAGGCACTGGCGACCACCTGGATTCGTAGGAGAAAACTCACTTGCTTCCCTGAGGCATTCCTAGCAGTGACTAGAAGACGGGTAACGGCACTGTCTTTCAGTCAGCCTTGAGGCCGCCACTATCTACCTTTCAAATGGGGGAACATACTGCCTTTTCCCAGGCTTCT
The DNA here is from genome assembly GCF_964341445.2 of Mesoplodon mirus. Lineage (NCBI taxonomy): Eukaryota > Metazoa > Chordata > Mammalia > Artiodactyla > Ziphiidae > Mesoplodon > Mesoplodon mirus. The sequence continues at coordinate 741,820 of NW_028295608.1, read as the reverse complement.
CAATTCCACACCGGATCACCCAGCACATATCCCTCTCTTCTCTGACAAGCCAAAGGAGGCCCTTGGAACACAATTCGGCCTTCTGCGATGAAACTTTGGGATGCAGTCTGTTTGTTCTGCATGTGCTGAATGGCATAATCCTCTAAATGCCCTCAGGCGGCCTAGGTGACTTTGCATGTTCCAAATGCCTGGCAAGGCTCAGGGTACATCTCTACTTTATTTCGGGCTGGACCTAAAGTCTACTTTCTGCCTCACTTAGAGAGACGTCGAGCACGAGTCCCCAAAGTGGATTGGAGCCCCGGTGATTTCTTCCAGGGCAGCATAGGTGTCCTCAACGTGGCAGACCCGCATGGAAAGAAAGCCTGCCCAAGAAGCGTGCTCCTGGGGCTGTTTCAAAGCTGTGGAACGCTAGCCATAGAGAACAGATTAGTTGCCGGCCCTTTCACCTGCATAGTGAGGGATGGTCCCAGAGCCGTGTATCCCTTGATTGTGCTCAGAAGGCTTCTGGTACACGGTGCACTTCCTTGGAAAGAAGTGCCCCCGTGAGAGGCTTGAGCGCTGCGAGGCCTACTAAAGCTACAGCCGTCCATGGACTGAGACTCCCTGGAAACTGGTGCACCCCTGCCTCTGGGAATGGGAAAACGTGCACCTTACCTCGAGACTAGAGGTCACATTTAGTTGGCACTTTAGCTACAGTATGCTCTGGGCTGAGCTCCCAGGAAGGAAGCGCAAGCACCCGGTTTCTTTGGCAAAAGCTCACTGCTCCTCAGAGGCATGTGTGGAGCGAACAGTGTCCTGGTGGTGCGGTGTTCAGGCAGCTTGGAAGCTGCCCCGAAGCTGCTTTCCAAAGGGGGAGAGTCGGGCTTCTCCCACATGCTCCCGTTTCCAACTGGACCCCACAGCGCAGTTACCGGCACTCTCTGACTGGCGACTGGAGACTTTCGGCCACACGGGGCCTTTCTAGGATCACACTTGGTTGCAGCCGGGGTCTTCTGCATGCCGTGCATAGCACTACCCGCTTCATGACTTAGTCAGGCCTAGGTGACTTGGATCGTCCAAATGTCTCACTCGTTGAGCGGGTTTTCTGTTCTTTCTGTCAGGCTGGGCCTACAGTGTACCTTGCGTCACAATAGAGAGATGACCGGTAAGAGTTGCCAGGGGGCTCTGTAGGCTCAGGGATTCTTTCAGTGCAGTTCAGAGGGCCTCCACAGAGGGAGAGCCACGCTGAAGGTAATACTGGCCAAAACGTTGTCCTGGGGCTGCTTTACAGCGCTAGAAATCAAGCTAGGCAAGCGAGGATCAGTTCATTGCCCTTCCCTCTGCATAGACAGGGTTGACCCCAACAGCCTGTTCTGCGCTGTGTGGCTCGGAAAACACAAAGGGGACTCACGGCACCCACGCTCTCCCTCAGAAGGGAATTCATACGCGACTCTCTGAGGCCTCCGGAGAGCCGGAGAGCAGTGAAAGCACTCTATCGAGTCGGGGTTCCTGGAGATGGCTGCACAGCAAACTTTGCTGATAGGAAACGCTCGTGCTTCCCTTGAGGCCTGGGGTCACGTTTACTTTGCACTTTAGCTTGGGCAAGCCGTGGGATGAGCTCCTAGCAAGGCACTGGCGACCACCTGGATTCGTAGGAGAAAACTCACTTGCTTCCCTGAGGCATTCCTAGCAGTGACTAGAAGACGGGTAACGGCACTGTCTTTCAGTCAGCCTTGAGGCCGCCACTATCTACCTTTCAAATGGGGGAACATACTGCCTTTTCCCAGGCTTCTCAATTCCACACCGGATCACCCAGCACATATCCCTCTCTTCTCTGACAAGCCAAAGGAGGCCCTTGGAACACAATTCGGCCTTCTGCGATGAAACTTTGGGATGCAGTCTGTTTGTTCTGCATGTGCTGAATGGCATAATCCTCTAAATGCCCTCAGGCGGCCTAGGTGACTTTGCATGTTCCAAATGCCTGGCAAGGCTCAGGGTACATCTCTACTTTATTTCGGGCTGGACCTAAAGTCTACTTTCTGCCTCACTTAGAGAGACGTCGAGCACGAGTCCCCAAAGTGGATTGGAGCCCCGGTGATTTCTTCCAGGGCAGCATAGGTGTCCTCAACGTGGCAGACCCGCATGGAAAGAAAGCCTGCCCAAGAAGCGTGCTCCTGGGGCTGTTTCAAAGCTGTGGAACGCTAGCCATAGAGAACAGATTAGTTGCCGGCCCTTTCACCTGCATAGTGAGGGATGGTCCCAGAGCCGTGTATCCCTTGATTGTGCTCAGAAGGCTTCTGGTACACGGTGCACTTCCTTGGAAAGAAGTGCCCCCGTGAGAGGCTTGAGCGCTGCGAGGCCTACTAAAGCTACAGCCGTCCATGGACTGAGACTCCCTGGAAACTGGTGCACCCCTGCCTCTGGGAATGGGAAAACGTGCACCTTACCTCGAGACTAGAGGTCACATTTAGTTGGCACTTTAGCTACAGTATGCTCTGGGCTGAGCTCCCAGGAAGGAAGCGCAAGCACCCGGTTTCTTTGGCAAAAGCTCACTGCTCCTCAGAGGCATGTGTGGAGCGAACAGTGTCCTGGTGGTGCGGTGTTCAGGCAGCTTGGAAGCTGCCCCGAAGCTGCTTTCCAAAGGGGGAGAGTCGGGCTTCTCCCACATGCTCCCGTTTCCAACTGGACCCCACAGCGCAGTTACCGGCACTCTCTGACTGGCGACTGGAGACTTTCGGCCACACGGGGCCTTTCTAGGATCACACTTGGTTGCAGCCGGGGTCTTCTGCATGCCGTGCATAGCACTACCCGCTTCATGACTTAGTCAGGCCTAGGTGACTTGGATCGTCCAAATGTCTCACTCGTTGAGCGGGTTTTCTGTTCTTTCTGTCAGGCTGGGCCTACAGTGTACCTTGCGTCACAATAGAGAGATGACCGGTAAGAGTTGCCAGGGGGCTCTGTAGGCTCAGGGATTCTTTCAGTGCAGTTCAGAGGGCCTCCACAGAGGGAGAGCCACGCTGAAGGTAATACTGGCCAAAACGTTGTCCTGGGGCTGCTTTACAGCGCTAGAAATCAAGCTAGGCAAGCGAGGATCAGTTCATTGCCCTTCCCTCTGCATAGACAGGGTTGACCCCAACAGCCTGTTCTGCGCTGTGTGGCTCGGAAAACACAAAGGGGACTCACGGCACCCACGCTCTCCCTCAGAAGGGAATTCATACGCGACTCTCTGAGGCCTCCGGAGAGCCGGAGAGCAGTGAAAGCACTCTATCGAGTCGGGGTTCCTGGAGATGGCTGCACAGCAAACTTTGCTGATAGGAAACGCTCGTGCTTCCCTTGAGGCCTGGGGTCACGTTTACTTTGCACTTTAGCTTGGGCAAGCCGTGGGATGAGCTCCTAGCAAGGCACTGGCGACCACCTGGATTCGTAGGAGAAAACTCACTTGCTTCCCTGAGGCATTCCTAGCAGTGACTAGAAGACGGGTAACGGCACTGTCTTTCAGTCAGCCTTGAGGCCGCCACTATCTACCTTTCAAATGGGGGAACATAGTGCCTTTTCCCAGGCTTCTCAATTCCACACCGGATCACCCAGCACATATCCCTCTCTTCTCTGACAAGCCAAAGGAGGCCCTTGGAACACAATTCGGCCTTCTGCGATGAAACTTTGGGATGCAGTCTGTTTGTTCTGCATGTGCTGAATGGCATAATCCTCTAAATGCCCTCAGGCGGCCTAGGTGACTTTGCATGTTCCAAATGCCTGGCAAGGCTCAGGGTACATCTCTACTTTATTTCGGGCTGGACCTAAAGTCTACTTTCTGCCTCACTTAGAGAGACGTCGAGCACGAGTCCCCAAAGTGGATTGGAGCCCCGGTGATTTCTTCCAGGGCAGCATAGGTGTCCTCAACGTGGCAGACCCGCATGGAAAGAAAGCCTGCCCAAGAAGCGTGCTCCTGGGGCTGTTTCAAAGCTGTGGAACGCTAGCCATAGAGAACAGATTAGTTGCCGGCCCTTTCACCTGCATAGTGAGGGATGGTCCCAGAGCCGTGTATCCCTTGATTGTGCTCAGAAGGCTTCTGGTACACGGTGCACTTCCTTGGAAAGAAGTGCCCCCGTGAGAGGCTTGAGCGCTGCGAGGCCTACTAAAGCTACAGCCGTCCATGGACTGAGACTCCCTGGAAACTGGTGCACCCCTGCCTCTGGGAATGGGAAAACGTGCACCTTACCTCGAGACTAGAGGTCACATTTAGTTGGCACTTTAGCTACAGTATGCTCTGGGCTGAGCTCCCAGGAAGGAAGCGCAAGCACCCGGTTTCTTTGGCAAAAGCTCACTGCTCCTCAGAGGCATGTGTGGAGCGAACAGTGTCCTGGTGGTGCGGTGTTCAGGCAGCTTGGAAGCTGCCCCGAAGCTGCTTTCCAAAGGGGGAGAGTCGGGCTTCTCCCACATGCTCCCGTTTCCAACTGGACCCCACAGCGCAGTTACCGGCACTCTCTGACTGGCGACTGGAGACTTTCGGCCACACGGGGCCTTTCTAGGATCACACTTCGTTGCAGCCGGGGTCTTCTGCATGCCGTGCATAGCACTACCCGCTTCATGACTTAGTCAGGCCTAGGTGACTTGGATCGTCCAAATGTCTCACTCGTTGAGCGGGTTTTCTGTTCTTTCTGTCAGGCTGGGCCTACAGTGTACCTTGCGTCACAATAGAGAGATGACCGGTAAGAGTTGCCAGGGGGCTCTGTAGGCTCAGGGATTCTTTCAGTGCAGTTCAGAGGGCCTCCACAGAGGGAGAGCCACGCTGAAGGTAATACTGGCCAAAACGTTGTCCTGGGGCTGCTTTACAGCGCTAGAAATCAAGCTAGGCAAGCGAGGATCAGTTCATTGCCCTTCCCTCTGCATAGACAGGGTTGACCCCAACAGCCTGTTCTGCGCTGTGTGGCTCGGAAAACACAAAGGGGACTCACGGCACCCACGCTCTCCCTCAGAAGGGAATTCATACGCGACTCTCTGAGGCCTCCGGAGAGCCGGAGAGCAGTGAAAGCACTCTATCGAGTCGGGGTTCCTGGAGATGGCTGCACAGCAAACTTTGCTGATAGGAAACGCTCGTGCTTCCCTTGAGGCCTGGGGTCACGTTTACTTTGCACTTTAGCTTGGGCAAGCCGTGGGATGAGCTCCTAGCAAGGCACTGGCGACCACCTGGATTCGTAGGAGAAAACTCACTTGCTTCCCTGAGGCATTCCTAGCAGTGACTAGAAGACGGGTAACGGCACTGTCTTTCAGTCAGCCTTGAGGCCGCCACTATCTACCTTTCAAATGGGGGAACATACTGCCTTTTCCCAGGCTTCTCAATTCCACACCGGATCACCCAGCACATATCCCTCTCTTCTCTGACAAGCCAAAGGAGGCCCTTGGAACACAATTCGGCCTTCTGCGATGAAACTTTGGGATGCAGTCTGTTTGTTCTGCATGTGCTGAATGGCATAATCCTCTAAATGCCCTCAGGCGGCCTAGGTGACTTTGCATGTTCCAAATGCCTGGCAAGGCTCAGGGTACATCTCTACTTTATTTCGGGCTGGACCTAAAGTCTACTTTCTGCCTCACTTAGAGAGACGTCGAGCACGAGTCCCCAAAGTGGATTGGAGCCCCGGTGATTTCTTCCAGGGCAGCATAGGTGTCCTCAACGTGGCAGACCCGCATGGAAAGAAAGCCTGCCCAAGAAGCGTGCTCCTGGGGCTGTTTCAAAGCTGTGGAACGCTAGCCATAGAGAACAGATTAGTTGCCGGCCCTTTCACCTGCATAGTGAGGGATGGTCCCAGAGCCGTGTATCCCTTGATTGTGCTCAGAAGGCTTCTGGTACACGGTGCACTTCCTTGGAAAGAAGTGCCCCCGTGAGAGGCTTGAGCGCTGCGAGGCCTACTAAAGCTACAGCCGTCCATGGACTGAGACTCCCTGGAAACTGGTGCACCCCTGCCTCTGGGAATGGGAAAACGTGCACCTTACCTCGAGACTAGAGGTCACATTTAGTTGGCACTTTAGCTACAGTATGCTCTGGGCTGAGCTCCCAGGAAGGAAGCGCAAGCACCCGGTTTCTTTGGCAAAAGCTCACTGCTCCTCAGAGGCATGTGTGGAGCGAACAGTGTCCTGGTGGTGCGGTGTTCAGGCAGCTTGGAAGCTGCCCCGAAGCTGCTTTCCAAAGGGGGAGAGTCGGGCTTCTCCCACATGCTCCCGTTTCCAACTGGACCCCACAGCGCAGTTACCGGCACTCTCTGACTGGCGACTGGAGACTTTCGGCCACACGGGGCCTTTCTAGGATCACACTTCGTTGCAGCCGGGGTCTTCTGCATGCCGTGCATAGCACTACCCGCTTCATGACTTAGTCAGGCCTAGGTGACTTGGATCGTCCAAATGTCTCACTCGTTGAGCGGGTTTTCTGTTCTTTCTGTCAGGCTGGGCCTACAGTGTACCTTGCGTCACAATAGAGAGATGACAGGTAAGAGTTGCCAGGGGGCTCTGTAGGCTCAGGGATTCTTTCAGTGCAGTTCAGAGGGCCTCCACAGAGGGAGAGCCACGCTGAAGGTAATACTGGCCAAAACGTTGTCCTGGGGCTGCTTTACAGCGCTAGAAATCAAGCTAGGCAAGCGAGGATCAGTTCATTGCCCTTCCCTCTGCATAGACAGGGTTGACCCCAACAGCCTGTTCTGCGCTGTGTGGCTCGGAAAACACAAAGGGGACTCACGGCACCCACGCTCTCCCTCAGAAGGGAATTCATACGCGACTCTCTGAGGCCTCCGGAGAGCCGGAGAGCAGTGAAAGCACTCTATCGAGTCGGGGTTCCTGGAGATGGCTGCACAGCAAACTTTGCTGATAGGAAACGCTCGTGCTTCCCTTGAGGCCTGGGGTCACGTTTACTTTGCACTTTAGCTTGGGCAAGCCGTGGGATGAGCTCCTAGCAAGGCACTGGCGACCACCTGGATTCGTAGGAGAAAACTCACTTGCTTCCCTGAGGCATTCCTAGCAGTGACTAGAAGACGGGTAACGGCACTGTCTTTCAGTCAGCCTTGAGGCCGCCACTATCTACCTTTCAAATGGGGGAACATACTGCCTTTTCCCAGGCTTCTCAATTCCACACCGGATCACCCAGCACATATCCCTCTCTTCTCTGACAAGCCAAAGGAGGCCCTTGGAACACAATTCGGCCTTCTGCGATGAAACTTTGGGATGCAGTCTGTTTGTTCTGCATGTGCTGAATGGCATAATCCTCTAAATGCCCTCAGGCGGCCTAGGTGACTTTGCATGTTCCAAATGCCTGGCAAGGCTCAGGGTACATCTCTACTTTATTTCGGGCTGGACCTAAAGTCTACTTTCTGCCTCACTTAGAGAGACGTCGAGCACGAGTCCCCAAAGTGGATTGGAGCCCCGGTGATTTCTTCCAGGGCAGCATAGGTGTCCTCAACGTGGCAGACCCGCATGGAAAGAAAGCCTGCCCAAGAAGCGTGCTCCTGGGGCTGTTTCAAAGCTGTGGAACGCTAGCCATAGAGAACAGATTAGTTGCCGGCCCTTTCACCTGCATAGTGAGGGATGGTCCCAGAGCCGTGTATCCCTTGATTGTGCTCAGAAGGCTTCTGGTACACGGTGCACTTCCTTGGAAAGAAGTGCCCCCGTGAGAGGCTTGAGCGCTGCGAGGCCTACTAAAGCTACAGCCGTCCATGGACTGAGACTCCCTGGAAACTGGTGCACCCCTGCCTCTGGGAATGGGAAAACGTGCACCTTACCTCGAGACTAGAGGTCACATTTAGTTGGCACTTTAGCTACAGTATGCTCTGGGCTGAGCTCCCAGGAAGGAAGCGCAAGCACCCGGTTTCTTTGGCAAAAGCTCACTGCTCCTCAGAGGCATGTGTGGAGCGAACAGTGTCCTGGTGGTGCGGTGTTCAGGCAGCTTGGAAGCTGCCCCGAAGCTGCTTTCCAAAGGGGGAGAGTCGGGCTTCTCCCACATGCTCCCGTTTCCAACTGGACCCCACAGCGCAGTTACCGGCACTCTCTGACTGGCGACTGGAGACTTTCGGCCACACGGGGCCTTTCTAGGATCACACTTCGTTGCAGCCGGGGTCTTCTGCATGCCGTGCATAGCACTACCCGCTTCATGACTTAGTCAGGCCTAGGTGACTTGGATCGTCCTAATGTCTCACTCGTTGAGCGGGTTTTCTGTTCTTTCTGTCAGGCTGGGCCTACAGTGTACCTTGCGTCACAATAGAGAGATGACAGGTAAGAGTTGCCAGGGGGCTCTGTAGGCTCAGGGATTCTTTCAGTGCAGTTCAGAGGGCCTCCACAGAGGGAGAGCCACGCTGAAGGTAATACTGGCCAAAACGTTGTCCTGGGGCTGCTTTACAGCGCTAGAAATCAAGCTAGGCAAGCGAGGATCAGTTCATTGCCCTTCCCTCTGCATAGACAGGGTTGACCCCAACAGCCTGTTCTGCGCTGTGTGGCTCGGAAAACACAAAGGGGACTCACGGCACCCACGCTCTCCCTCAGAAGGGAATTCATACGCGACTCTCTGAGGCCTCCGGAGAGCCGGAGAGCAGTGAAAGCACTCTATCGAGTCGGGGTTCCTGGAGATGGCTGCACAGCAAACTTTGCTGATAGGAAACGCTCGTGCTTCCCTTGAGGCCTGGGGTCACGTTTACTTTGCACTTTAGCTTGGGCAAGCCGTGGGATGAGCTCCTAGCAAGGCACTGGCGACCACCTGGATTCGTAGGAGAAAACTCACTTGCTTCCCTGAGGCATTCCTAGCAGTGACTAGAAGACGGGTAACGGCACTGTCTTTCAGTCAGCCTTGAGGCCGCCACTATCTACCTTTCAAATGGGGGAACATACTGCCTTTTCCCAGGCTTCTCAATTCCACACCGGATCACCCAGCACATATCCCTCTCTTCTCTGACAAGCCAAAGGAGGCCCTTGGAACACAATTCGGCCTTCTGCGATGAAACTTTGGGATGCAGTCTGTTTGTTCTGCATGTGCTGAATGGCATAATCCTCTAAATGCCCTCAGGCGGCCTAGGTGACTTTGCATGTTCCAAATGCCTGGCAAGGCTCAGGGTACATCTCTACTTTATTTCGGGCTGGACCTAAAGTCTACTTTCTGCCTCACTTAGAGAGACGTCGAGCACGAGTCCCCAAAGTGGATTGGAGCCCCGGTGATTTCTTCCAGGGCAGCATAGGTGTCCTCAACGTGGCAGACCCGCATGGAAAGAAAGCCTGCCCAAGAAGCGTGCTCCTGGGGCTGTTTCAAAGCTGTGGAACGCTAGCCATAGAGAACAGATTAGTTGCCGGCCCTTTCACCTGCATAGTGAGGGATGGTCCCAGAGCCGTGTATCCCTTGATTGTGCTCAGAAGGCTTCTGGTACACGGTGCACTTCCTTGGAAAGAAGTGCCCCCGTGAGAGGCTTGAGCGCTGCGAGGCCTACTAAAGCTACAGCCGTCCATGGACTGAGACTCCCTGGAAACTGGTGCACCCCTGCCTCTGGGAATGGGAAAACGTGCACCTTACCTCGAGACTAGAGGTCACATTTAGTTGGCACTTTAGCTACAGTATGCTCTGGGCTGAGCTCCCAGGAAGGAAGCGCAAGCACCCGGTTTCTTTGGCAAAAGCTCACTGCTCCTCAGAGGCATGTGTGGAGCGAACAGTGTCCTGGTGGTGCGGTGTTCAGGCAGCTTGGAAGCTGCCCCGAAGCTGCTTTCCAAAGGGGGAGAGTCGGGCTTCTCCCACATGCTCCCGTTTCCAACTGGACCCCACAGCGCAGTTACCGGCACTCTCTGACTGGCGACTGGAGACTTTCGGCCACACGGGGCCTTTCTAGGATCACACTTGGTTGCAGCCGGGGTCTTCTGCATGCCGTGCATAGCACTACCCGCTTCATGACTTAGTCAGGCCTAGGTGACTTGGATCGTCCAAATGTCTCACTCGTTGAGCGGGTTTTCTGTTCTTTCTGTCAGGCTGGGCCTACAGTGTACCTTGCGTCACAATAGAGAGATGACCGGTAAGAGTTGCCAGGGGGCTCTGTAGGCTCAGGGATTCTTTCAGTGCAGTTCAGAGGGCCTCCACAGAGGGAGAGCCACGCTGAAGGTAATACTGGCCAAAACGTTGTCCTGGGGCTGCTTTACAGCGCTAGAAATCAAGCTAGGCAAGCGAGGATCAGTTCATTGCCCTTCCCTCTGCATAGACAGGGTTGACCCCAACAGCCTGTTCTGCGCTGTGTGGCTCGGAAAACACAAAGGGGACTCACGGCACCCACGCTCTCCCTCAGAAGGGAATTCATACGCGACTCTCTGAGGCCTCCGGAGAGCCGGAGAGCAGTGAAAGCACTCTATCGAGTCGGGGTTCCTGGAGATGGCTGCACAGCAAACTTTGCTGATAGGAAACGCTCGTGCTTCCCTTGAGGCCTGGGGTCACGTTTACTTTGCACTTTAGCTTGGGCAAGCCGTGGGATGAGCTCCTAGCAAGGCACTGGCGACCACCTGGATTCGTAGGAGAAAACTCACTTGCTTCCCTGAGGCATTCCTAGCAGTGACTAGAAGACGGGTAACGGCACTGTCTTTCAGTCAGCCTTGAGGCCGCCACTATCTACCTTTCAAATGGGGGAACATACTGCCTTTTCCCAGGCTTCTCAATTCCACACCGGATCACCCAGCACATATCCCTCTCTTCTCTGACAAGCCAAAGGAGGCCCTTGGAACACAATTCGGCCTTCTGCGATGAAACTTTGGGATGCAGTCTGTTTGTTCTGCATGTGCTGAATGGCATAATCCTCTAAATGCCCTCAGGCGGCCTAGGTGACTTTGCATGTTCCAAATGCCTGGCAAGGCTCAGGGTACATCTCTACTTTATTTCGGGCTGGACCTAAAGTCTACTTTCTGCCTCACTTAGAGAGACGTCGAGCACGAGTCCCCAAAGTGGATTGGAGCCCCGGTGATTTCTTCCAGGGCAGCATAGGTGTCCTCAACGTGGCAGACCCGCATGGAAAGAAAGCCTGCCCAAGAAGCGTGCTCCTGGGGCTGTTTCAAAGCTGTGGAACGCTAGCCATAGAGAACAGATTAGTTGCCGGCCCTTTCACCTGCATAGTGAGGGATGGTCCCAGAGCCGTGTATCCCTTGATTGTGCTCAGAAGGCTTCTGGTACACGGTGCACTTCCTTGGAAAGAAGTGCCCCCGTGAGAGGCTTGAGCGCTGCGAGGCCTACTAAAGCTACAGCCGTCCATGGACTGAGACTCCCTGGAAACTGGTGCACCCCTGCCTCTGGGAATGGGAAAACGTGCACCTTACCTCGAGACTAGAGGTCACATTTAGTTGGCACTTTAGCTACAGTATGCTCTGGGCTGAGCTCCCAGGAAGGAAGCGCAAGCACCCGGTTTCTTTGGCAAAAGCTCACTGCTCCTCAGAGGCATGTGTGGAGCGAACAGTGTCCTGGTGGTGCGGTGTTCAGGCAGCTTGGAAGCTGCCCCGAAGCTGCTTTCCAAAGGGGGAGAGTCGGGCTTCTCCCACATGCTCCCGTTTCCAACTGGACCCCACAGCGCAGTTACCGGCACTCTCTGACTGGCGACTGGAGACTTTCGGCCACACGGGGCCTTTCTAGGATCACACTTCGTTGCAGCCGGGGTCTTCTGCATGCCGTGCATAGCACTACCCGCTTCATGACTTAGTCAGGCCTAGGTGACTTGGATCGTCCAAATGTCTCACTCGTTGAGCGGGTTTTCTGTTCTTTCTGTCAGGCTGGGCCTACAGTGTACCTTGCGTCACAATAGAGAGATGACCGGTAAGAGTTGCCAGGGGGCTCTGTAGGCTCAGGGATTCTTTCAGTGCAGTTCAGAGGGCCTCCACAGAGGGAGAGCCACGCTGAAGGTAATACTGGCCAAAACGTTGTCCTGGGGCTGCTTTACAGCGCTAGAAATCAAGCTAGGCAAGCGAGGATCAGTTCATTGCCCTTCCCTCTGCATAGACAGGGTTGACCCCAACAGCCTGTTCTGCGCTGTGTGGCTCGGAAAACACAAAGGGGACTCACGGCACCCACGCTCTCCCTCAGAAGGGAATTCATACGCGACTCTCTGAGGCCTCCGGAGAGCCGGAGAGCAGTGAAAGCACTCTATCGAGTCGGGGTTCCTGGAGATGGCTGCACAGCAAACTTTGCTGATAGGAAACGCTCGTGCTTCCCTTGAGGCCTGGGGTCACGTTTACTTTGCACTTTAGCTTGGGCAAGCCGTGGGATGAGCTCCTAGCAAGGCACTGGCGACCACCTGGATTCGTAGGAGAAAACTCACTTGCTTCCCTGAGGCATTCCTAGCAGTGACTAGAAGACGGGTAACGGCACTGTCTTTCAGTCAGCCTTGAGGCCGCCACTATCTACCTTTCAAATGGGGGAACATACTGCCTTTTCCCAGGCTTCTCAATTCCACACCGGATCACCCAGCACATATCCCTCTCTTCTCTGACAAGCCAAAGGAGGCCCTTGGAACACAATTCGGCCTTCTGCGATGAAACTTTGGGATGCAGTCTGTTTGTTCTGCATGTGCTGAATGGCATAATCCTCTAAATGCCCTCAGGCGGCCTAGGTGACTTTGCATGTTCCAAATGCCTGGCAAGGCTCAGGGTACATCTCTACTTTATTTCGGGCTGGACCTAAAGTCTACTTTCTGCCTCACTTAGAGAGACGTCGAGCACGAGTCCCCAAAGTGGATTGGAGCCCCGGTGATTTCTTCCAGGGCAGCATAGGTGTCCTCAACGTGGCAGACCCGCATGGAAAGAAAGCCTGCCCAAGAAGCGTGCTCCTGGGGCTGTTTCAAAGCTGTGGAACGCTAGCCATAGAGAACAGATTAGTTGCCGGCCCTTTCACCTGCATAGTGAGGGATGGTCCCAGAGCCGTGTATCCCTTGATTGTGCTCAGAAGGCTTCTGGTACACGGTGCACTTCCTTGGAAAGAAGTGCCCCCGTGAGAGGCTTGAGCGCTGCGAGGCCTACTAAAGCTACAGCCGTCCATGGACTGAGACTCCCTGGAAACTGGTGCACCCCTGCCTCTGGGAATGGGAAAACGTGCACCTTACCTCGAGACTAGAGGTCACATTTAGTTGGCACTTTAGCTACAGTATGCTCTGGGCTGAGCTCCCAGGAAGGAAGCGCAAGCACCCGGTTTCTTTGGCAAAAGCTCACTGCTCCTCAGAGGCATGTGTGGAGCGAACAGTGTCCTGGTGGTGCGGTGTTCAGGCAGCTTGGAAGCTGCCCCGAAGCTGCTTTCCAAAGGGGGAGAGTCGGGCTTCTCCCACATGCTCCCGTTTCCAACTGGACCCCACAGCGCAGTTACCGGCACTCTCTGACTGGCGACTGGAGACTTTCGGCCACACGGGGCCTTTCTAGGATCACACTTCGTTGCAGCCGGGGTCTTCTGCATGCCGTGCATAGCACTACCCGCTTCATGACTTAGTCAGGCCTAGGTGACTTGGATCGTCCAAATGTCTCACTCGTTGAGCGGGTTTTCTGTTCTTTCTGTCAGGCTGGGCCTACAGTGTACCTTGCGTCACAATAGAGAGATGACCGGTAAGAGTTGCCAGGGGGCTCTGTAGGCTCAGGGATTCTTTCAGTGCAGTTCAGAGGGCCTCCACAGAGGGAGAGCCACGCTGAAGGTAATACTGGCCAAAACGTTGTCCTGGGGCTGCTTTACAGCGCTAGAAATCAAGCTAGGCAAGCGAGGATCAGTTCATTGCCCTTCCCTCTGCATAGACAGGGTTGACCCCAACAGCCTGTTCTGCGCTGTGTGGCTCGGAAAACACAAAGGGGACTCACGGCACCCACGCTCTCCCTCAGAAGGGAATTCATACGCGACTCTCTGAGGCCTCCGGAGAGCCGGAGAGCAGTGAAAGCACTCTATCGAGTCGGGGTTCCTGGAGATGGCTGCACAGCAAACTTTGCTGATAGGAAACGCTCGTGCTTCCCTTGAGGCCTGGGGTCACGTTTACTTTGCACTTTAGCTTGGGCAAGCCGTGGGATGAGCTCCTAGCAAGGCACTGGCGACCACCTGGATTCGTAGGAGAAAACTCACTTGCTTCCCTGAGGCATTCCTAGCAGTGACTAGAAGACGGGTAACGGCACTGTCTTTCAGTCAGCCTTGAGGCCGCCACTATCTACCTTTCAAATGGGGGAACATACTGCCTTTTCCCAGGCTTCTCAATTCCACACCGGATCACCCAGCACATATCCCTCTCTTCTCTGACAAGCCAAAGGAGGCCCTTGGAACACAATTCGGCCTTCTGCGATGAAACTTTGGGATGCAGTCTGTTTGTTCTGCATGTGCTGAATGGCATAATCCTCTAAATGCCCTCAGGCGGCCTAGGTGACTTTGCATGTTCCAAATGCCTGGCAAGGCTCAGGGTACATCTCTACTTTATTTCGGGCTGGACCTAAAGTCTACTTTCTGCCTCACTTAGAGAGACGTCGAGCACGAGTCCCCAAAGTGGATTGGAGCCCCGGTGATTTCTTCCAGGGCAGCATAGGTGTCCTCAACGTGGCAGACCCGCATGGAAAGAAAGCCTGCCCAAGAAGCGTGCTCCTGGGGCTGTTTCAAAGCTGTGGAACGCTAGCCATAGAGAACAGATTAGTTGCCGGCCCTTTCACCTGCATAGTGAGGGATGGTCCCAGAGCCGTGTATCCCTTGATTGTGCTCAGAAGGCTTCTGGTACACGGTGCACTTCCTTGGAAAGAAGTGCCCCCGTGAGAGGCTTGAGCGCTGCGAGGCCTACTAAAGCTACAGCCGTCCATGGACTGAGACTCCCTGGAAACTGGTGCACCCCTGCCTCTGGGAATGGGAAAACGTGCACCTTACCTCGAGACTAGAGGTCACATTTAGTTGGCACTTTAGCTACAGTATGCTCTGGGCTGAGCTCCCAGGAAGGAAGCGCAAGCACCCGGTTTCTTTGGCAAAAGCTCACTGCTCCTCAGAGGCATGTGTGGAGCGAACAGTGTCCTGGTGGTGCGGTGTTCAGGCAGCTTGGAAGCTGCCCCGAAGCTGCTTTCCAAAGGGGGAGAGTCGGGCTTCTCCCACATGCTCCCGTTTCCAACTGGACCCCACAGCGCAGTTACCGGCACTCTCTGACTGGCGACTGGAGACTTTCGGCCACACGGGGCCTTTCTAGGATCACACTTCGTTGCAGCCGGGGTCTTCTGCATGCCGTGCATAGCACTACCCGCTTCATGACTTAGTCAGGCCTAGGTGACTTGGATCGTCCAAATGTCTCACTCGTTGAGCGGGTTTTCTGTTCTTTCTGTCAGGCTGGGCCTACAGTGTACCTTGCGTCACAATAGAGAGATGACCGGTAAGAGTTGCCAGGGGGCTCTGTAGGCTCAGGGATTCTTTCAGTGCAGTTCAGAGGGCCTCCACAGAGGGAGAGCCACGCTGAAGGTAATACTGGCCAAAACGTTGTCCTGGGGCTGCTTTACAGCGCTAGAAATCAAGCTAGGCAAGCGAGGATCAGTTCATTGCCCTTCCCTCTGCATAGACAGGGTTGACCCCAACAGCCTGTTCTGCGCTGTGTGGCTCGGAAAACACAAAGGGGACTCACGGCACCCACGCTCTCCCTCAGAAGGGAATTCATACGCGACTCTCTGAGGCCTCCGGAGAGCCGGAGAGCAGTGAAAGCACTCTATCGAGTCGGGGTTCCTGGAGATGGCTGCACAGCAAACTTTGCTGATAGGAAACGCTCGTGCTTCCCTTGAGGCCTGGGGTCACGTTTACTTTGCACTTTAGCTTGGGCAAGCCGTGGGATGAGCTCCTAGCAAGGCACTGGCGACCACCTGGATTCGTAGGAGAAAACTCACTTGCTTCCCTGAGGCATTCCTAGCAGTGACTAGAAGACGGGTAACGGCACTGTCTTTCAGTCAGCCTTGAGGCCGCCACTATCTACCTTTCAAATGGGGGAACATACTGCCTTTTCCCAGGCTTCTCAATTCCACACCGGATCACCCAGCACATATCCCTCTCTTCTCTGACAAGCCAAAGGAGGCCCTTGGAACACAATTCGGCCTTCTGCGATGAAACTTTGGGATGCAGTCTGTTTGTTCTGCATGTGCTGAATGGCATAATCCTCTAAATGCCCTCAGGCGGCCTAGGTGACTTTGCATGTTCCAAATGCCTGGCAAGGCTCAGGGTACATCTCTACTTTATTTCGGGCTGGACCTAAAGTCTACTTTCTGCCTCACTTAGAGAGACGTCGAGCACGAGTCCCCAAAGTGGATTGGAGCCCCGGTGATTTCTTCCAGGGCAGCATAGGTGTCCTCAACGTGGCAGACCCGCATGGAAAGAAAGCCTGCCCAAGAAGCGTGCTCCTGGGGCTGTTTCAAAGCTGTGGAACGCTAGCCATAGAGAACAGATTAGTTGCCGGCCCTTTCACCTGCATAGTGAGGGATGGTCCCAGAGCCGTGTATCCCTTGATTGTGCTCAGAAGGCTTCTGGTACACGGTGCACTTCCTTGGAAAGAAGTGCCCCCGTGAGAGGCTTGAGCGCTGGGAGGCCTACTAAAGCTACAGCCGTCCATGGACTGAGACTCCCTGGAAACTGGTGCACCCCTGCCTCTGGGAATGGGAAAACGTGCAGCTTACCTCGAGACTAGAGGTCACATTTAGTTGGCACTTTAGCTACAGTATGCTCTGGGCTGAGCTCCCAGGAAGGAAGCGCAAGCACCCGGTTTCTTTGGCAAAAGCTCACTGCTCCTCAGAGGCATGTGTGGAGCGAACAGTGTCCTGGTGGTGCGGTGTTCAGGCAGCTTGGAAGCTGCCCCGAAGCTGCTTTCCAAAGGGGGAGAGTCGGGCTTCTCCCACATGCTCCCGTTTCCAACTGGACCCCACAGCGCAGTTACCGGCACTCTCTGACTGGCGACTGGAGACTTTCGGCCACACGGGGCCTTTCTAGGATCACACTTCGTTGCAGCCGGGGTCTTCTGCATGCCGTGCATAGCACTACCCGCTTCATGACTTAGTCAGGCCTAGGTGACTTGGATCGTCCAAATGTCTCACTCGTTGAGCGGGTTTTCTGTTCTTTCTGTCAGGCTGGGCCTACAGTGTACCTTGCGTCACAATAGAGAGATGACCGGTAAGAGTTGCCAGGGGGCTCTGTAGGCTCAGGGATTCTTTCAGTGCAGTTCAGAGGGCCTCCACAGAGGGAGAGCCACGCTGAAGGTAATACTGGCCAAAACGTTGTCCTGGGGCTGCTTTACAGCGCTAGAAATCAAGCTAGGCAAGCGAGGATCAGTTCATTGCCCTTCCCTCTGCATAGACAGGGTTGACCCCAACAGCCTGTTCTGCGCTGTGTGGCTCGGAAAACACAAAGGGGACTCACGGCACCCACGCTCTCCCTCAGAAGGGAATTCATACGCGACTCTCTGAGGCCTCCGGAGAGCCGGAGAGCAGTGAAAGCACTCTATCGAGTCGGGGTTCCTGGAGATGGCTGCACAGCAAACTTTGCTGATAGGAAACGCTCGTGCTTCCCTTGAGGCCTGGGGTCACGTTTACTTTGCACTTTAGCTTGGGCAAGCCGTGGGATGAGCTCCTAGCAAGGCACTGGCGACCACCTGGATTCGTAGGAGAAAACTCACTTGCTTCCCTGAGGCATTCCTAGCAGTGACTAGAAGACGGGTAACGGCACTGTCTTTCAGTCAGCCTTGAGGCCGCCACTATCTACCTTTCAAATGGGGGAACATACTGCCTTTTCCCAGGCTTCTCAATTCCACACCGGATCACCCAGCACATATCCCTCTCTTCTCTGACAAGCCAAAGGAGGCCCTTGGAACACAATTCGGCCTTCTGCGATGAAACTTTGGGATGCAGTCTGTTTGTTCTGCATGTGCTGAATGGCATAATCCTCTAAATGCCCTCAGGCGGCCTAGGTGACTTTGCATGTTCCAAATGCCTGGCAAGGCTCAGGGTACATCTCTACTTTATTTCGGGCTGGACCTAAAGTCTACTTTCTGCCTCACTTAGAGAGACGTCGAGCACGAGTCCCCAAAGTGGATTGGAGCCCCGGTGATTTCTTCCAGGGCAGCATAGGTGTCCTCAACGTGGCAGACCCGCATGGAAAGAAAGCCTGCCCAAGAAGCGTGCTCCTGGGGCTGTTTCAAAGCTGTGGAACGCTAGCCATAGAGAACAGATTAGTTGCCGGCCCTTTCACCTGCATAGTGAGGGATGGTCCCAGAGCCGTGTATCCCTTGATTGTGCTCAGAAGGCTTCTGGTACACGGTGCACTTCCTTGGAAAGAAGTGCCCCCGTGAGAGGCTTGAGCGCTGGGAGGCCTACTAAAGCTACAGCCGTCCATGGACTGAGACTCCCTGGAAACTGGTGCACCCCTGCCTCTGGGAATGGGAAAACGTGCAGCTTACCTCGAGACTAGAGGTCACATTTAGTTGGCACTTTAGCTACAGTATGCTCTGGGCTGAGCTCCCAGGAAGGAAGCGCAAGCACCCGGTTTCTTTGGCAAAAGCTCACTGCTCCTCAGAGGCATGTGTGGAGCGAACAGTGTCCTGGTGGTGCGGTGTTCAGGCAGCTTGGAAGCTGCCCCGAAGCTGCTTTCCAAAGGGGGAGAGTCGGGCTTCTCCCACATGCTCCCGTTTCCAACTGGACCCCACAGCGCAGTTACCGGCACTCTCTGACTGGCGACTGGAGACTTTCGGCCACACGGGGCCTTTCTAGGATCACACTTCGTTGCAGCCGGGGTCTTCTGCATGCCGTGCATAGCACTACCCGCTTCATGACTTAGTCAGGCCTAGGTGACTTGGATCGTCCAAATGTCTCACTCGTTGAGCGGGTTTTCTGTTCTTTCTGTCAGGCTGGGCCTACAGTGTACCTTGCGTCACAATAGAGAGATGACCGGTAAGAGTTGCCAGGGGGCTCTGTAGGCTCAGGGATTCTTTCAGTGCAGTTCAGAGGGCCTCCACAGAGGGAGAGCCACGCTGAAGGTAATACTGGCCAAAACGTTGTCCTGGGGCTGCTTTACAGCGCTAGAAATCAAGCTAGGCAAGCGAGGATCAGTTCATTGCCCTTCCCTCTGCATAGACAGGGTTGACCCCAACAGCCTGTTCTGCGCTGTGTGGCTCGGAAAACACAAAGGGGACTCACGGCACCCACGCTCTCCCTCAGAAGGGAATTCATACGCGACTCTCTGAGGCCTCCGGAGAGCCGGAGAGCAGTGAAAGCACTCTATCGAGTCGGGGTTCCTGGAGATGGCTGCACAGCAAACTTTGCTGATAGGAAACGCTCGTGCTTCCCTTGAGGCCTGGGGTCACGTTTACTTTGCACTTTAGCTTGGGCAAGCCGTGGGATGAGCTCCTAGCAAGGCACTGGCGACCACCTGGATTCGTAGGAGAAAACTCACTTGCTTCCCTGAGGCATTCCTAGCAGTGACTAGAAGACGGGTAACGGCACTGTCTTTCAGTCAGCCTTGAGGCCGCCACTATCTACCTTTCAAATGGGGGAACATACTGCCTTTTCCCAGGCTTCTCAATTCCACACCGGATCACCCAGCACATATCCCTCTCTTCTCTGACAAGCCAAAGGAGGCCCTTGGAACACAATTCGGCCTTCTGCGATGAAACTTGGGGATGCAGTCTGTTTGTTCTGCATGTGCTGAATGGCATAATCCTCTAAATGCCCTCAGGCGGCCTAGGTGACTTTGCATGTTCCAAATGCCTGGCAAGGCTCAGGGTACATCTCTACTTTATTTCGGGCTGGACCTAAAGTCTACTTTCTGCCTCACTTAGAGAGACGTCGAGCACGAGTCCCCAAAGTGGATTGGAGCCCCGGTGATTTCTTCCAGGGCAGCATAGGTGTCCTCAACGTGGCAGACCCGCATGGAAAGAAAGCCTGCCCAAGAAGCGTGCTCCTGGGGCTGTTTCAAAGCTGTGGAACGCTAGCCATAGAGAACAGATTAGTTGCCGGCCCTTTCACCTGCATAGTGAGGGATGGTCCCAGAGCCGTGTATCCCTTGATTGTGCTCAGAAGGCTTCTGGTACACGGTGCACTTCCTTGGAAAGAAGTGCCCCCGTGAGAGGCTTGAGCGCTGCGAGGCCTACTAAAGCTACAGCCGTCCATGGACTGAGACTCCCTGGAAACTGGTGCACCCCTGCCTCTGGGAATGGGAAAACGTGCACCTTACCTCGAGACTAGAGGTCACATTTAGTTGGCACTTTAGCTACAGTATGCTCTGGGCTGAGCTCCCAGGAAGGAAGCGCAAGCACCCGGTTTCTTTGGCAAAAGCTCACTGCTCCTCAGAGGCATGTGTGGAGCGAACAGTGTCCTGGTGGTGCGGTGTTCAGGCAGCTTGGAAGCTGCCCCGAAGCTGCTTTCCAAAGGGGGAGAGTCGGGCTTCTCCCACATGCTCCCGTTTCCAACTGGACCCCACAGCGCAGTTACCGGCACTCTCTGACTGGCGACTGGAGACTTTCGGCCACACGGGGCCTTTCTAGGATCACACTTCGTTGCAGCCGGGGTCTTCTGCATGCCGTGCATAGCACTACCCGCTTCATGACTTAGTCAGGCCTAGGTGACTTGGATCGTCCAAATGTCTCACTCGTTGAGCGGGTTTTCTGTTCTTTCTGTCAGGCTGGGCCTACAGTGTACCTTGCGTCACAATAGAGAGATGACCGGTAAGAGTTGCCAGGGGGCTCTGTAGGCTCAGGGATTCTTTCAGTGCAGTTCAGAGGGCCTCCACAGAGGGAGAGCCACGCTGAAGGTAATACTGGCCAAAACGTTGTCCTGGGGCTGCTTTACAGCGCTAGAAATCAAGCTAGGCAAGCGAGGATCAGTTCATTGCCCTTCCCTCTGCATAGACAGGGTTGACCCCAACAGCCTGTTCTGCGCTGTGTGGCTCGGAAAACACAAAGGGGACTCACGGCACCCACGCTCTCCCTCAGAAGGGAATTCATACGCGACTCTCTGAGGCCTCCGGAGAGCCGGAGAGCAGTGAAAGCACTCTATCGAGTCGGGGTTCCTGGAGATGGCTGCACAGCAAACTTTGCTGATAGGAAACGCTCGTGCTTCCCTTGAGGCCTGGGGTCACGTTTACTTTGCACTTTAGCTTGGGCAAGCCGTGGGATGAGCTCCTAGCAAGGCACTGGCGACCACCTGGATTCGTAGGAGAAAACTCACTTGCTTCCCTGAGGCATTCCTAGCAGTGACTAGAAGACGGGTAACGGCACTGTCTTTCAGTCAGCCTTGAGGCCGCCACTATCTACCTTTCAAATGGGGGAACATACTGCCTTTTCCCAGGCTTCTCAATTCCACACCGGATCACCCAGCACATATCCCTCTCTTCTCTGACAAGCCAAAGGAGGCCCTTGGAACACAATTCGGCCTTCTGCGATGAAACTTTGGGATGCAGTCTGTTTGTTCTGCATGTGCTGAATGGCATAATCCTCTAAATGCCCTCAGGCGGCCTAGGTGACTTTGCATGTTCCAAATGCCTGGCAAGGCTCAGGGTACATCTCTACTTTATTTCGGGCTGGACCTAAAGTCTACTTTCTGCCTCACTTAGAGAGACGTCGAGCACGAGTCCCCAAAGTGGATTGGAGCCCCGGTGATTTCTTCCAGGGCAGCATAGGTGTCCTCAACGTGGCAGACCCGCATGGAAAGAAAGCCTGCCCAAGAAGCGTGCTCCTGGGGCTGTTTCAAAGCTGTGGAACGCTAGCCATAGAGAACAGATTAGTTGCCGGCCCTTTCACCTGCATAGTGAGGGATGGTCCCAGAGCCGTGTATCCCTTGATTGTGCTCAGAAGGCTTCTGGTACACGGTGCACTTCCTTGGAAAGAAGTGCCCCCGTGAGAGGCTTGAGCGCTGCGAGGCCTACTAAAGCTACAGCCGTCCATGGACTGAGACTCCCTGGAAACTGGTGCACCCCTGCCTCTGGGAATGGGAAAACGTGCACCTTACCTCGAGACTAGAGGTCACATTTAGTTGGCACTTTAGCTACAGTATGCTCTGGGCTGAGCTCCCAGGAAGGAAGCGCAAGCACCCGGTTTCTTTGGCAAAAGCTCACTGCTCCTCAGAGGCATGTGTGGAGCGAACAGTGTCCTGGTGGTGCGGTGTTCAGGCAGCTTGGAAGCTGCCCCGAAGCTGCTTTCCAAAGGGGGAGAGTCGGGCTTCTCCCACATGCTCCCGTTTCCAACTGGACCCCACAGCGCAGTTACCGGCACTCTCTGACTGGCGACTGGAGACTTTCGGCCACACGGGGCCTTTCTAGGATCACACTTCGTTGCAGCCGGGGTCTTCTGCATGCCGTGCATAGCACTACCCGCTTCATGACTTAGTCAGGCCTAGGTGACTTGGATCGTCCAAATGTCTCACTCGTTGAGCGGGTTTTCTGTTCTTTCTGTCAGGCTGGGCCTACAGTGTACCTTGCGTCACAATAGAGAGATGACCGGTAAGAGTTGCCAGGGGGCTCTGTAGGCTCAGGGATTCTTTCAGTGCAGTTCAGAGGGCCTCCACAGAGGGAGAGCCACGCTGAAGGTAATACTGGCCAAAACGTTGTCCTGGGGCTGCTTTACAGCGCTAGAAATCAAGCTAGGCAAGCGAGGATCAGTTCATTGCCCTTCCCTCTGCATAGACAGGGTTGACCCCAACAGCCTGTTCTGCGCTGTGTGGCTCGGAAAACACAAAGGGGACTCACGGCACCCACGCTCTCCCTCAGAAGGGAATTCATACGCGACTCTCTGAGGCCTCCGGAGAGCCGGAGAGCAGTGAAAGCACTCTATCGAGTCGGGGTTCCTGGAGATGGCTGCACAGCAAACTTTGCTGATAGGAAACGCTCGTGCTTCCCTTGAGGCCTGGGGTCACGTTTACTTTGCACTTTAGCTTGGGCAAGCCGTGGGATGAGCTCCTAGCAAGGCACTGGCGACCACCTGGATTCGTAGGAGAAAACTCACTTGCTTCCCTGAGGCATTCCTAGCAGTGACTAGAAGACGGGTAACGGCACTGTCTTTCAGTCAGCCTTGAGGCCGCCACTATCTACCTTTCAAATGGGGGAACATACTGCCTTTTCCCAGGCTTCTCAATTCCACACCGGATCACCCAGCACATATCCCTCTCTTCTCTGACAAGCCAAAGGAGGCCCTTGGAACACAATTCGGCCTTCTGCGATGAAACTTTGGGATGCAGTCTGTTTGTTCTGCATGTGCTGAATGGCATAATCCTCTAAATGCCCTCAGGCGGCCTAGGTGACTTTGCATGTTCCAAATGCCTGGCAAGGCTCAGGGTACATCTCTACTTTATTTCGGGCTGGACCTAAAGTCTACTTTCTGCCTCACTTAGAGAGACGTCGAGCACGAGTCCCCAAAGTGGATTGGAGCCCCGGTGATTTCTTTCAGGGCAGCATAGGTGTCCTCAACGTGGCAGACCCGCATGGAAAGAAAGCCTGCCCAAGAAGCGTGCTCCTGGGGCTGTTTCAAAGCTGTGGAACGCTAGCCATAGAGAACAGATTAGTTGCCGGCCCTTTCACCTGCATAGTGAGGGATGGTCCCAGAGCCGTGTATCCCTTGATTGTGCTCAGAAGGCTTCTGGTACACGGTGCACTTCCTTGGAAAGAAGTGCCCCCGTGAGAGGCTTGAGCGCTGCGAGGCCTACTAAAGCTACAGCCGTCCATGGACTGAGACTCCCTGGAAACTGGTGCACCCCTGCCTCTGGGAATGGGAAAACGTGCACCTTACCTCGAGACTAGAGGTCACATTTAGTTGGCACTTTAGCTACAGTATGCTCTGGGCTGAGCTCCCAGGAAGGAAGCGCAAGCACCCGGTTTCTTTGGCAAAAGCTCACTGCTCCTCAGAGGCATGTGTGGAGCGAACAGTGTCCTGGTGGTGTGGTGTTCAGGCAGCTTGGAAGCTGCCCCGAAGCTGCTTTCCAAAGGGGGAGAGTCGGGCTTCTCCCACATGCTCCCGTTTCCAACTGGACCCCACAGCGCAGTTACCGGCACTCTCTGACTGGCGACTGGAGACTTTCGGCCACACGGGGCCTTTCTAGGATCACACTTCGTTGCAGCCGGGGTCTTCTGCATGCCGTGCATAGCACTACCCGCTTCATGACTTAGTCAGGCCTAGGTGACTTGGATCGTCCAAATGTCTCACTCGTTGAGCGGGTTTTCTGTTCTTTCTGTCAGGCTGGGCCTACAGTGTACCTTGCGTCACAATAGAGAGATGACCGGTAAGAGTTGCCAGGGGGCTCTGTAGGCTCAGGGATTCTTTCAGTGCAGTTCAGAGGGCCTCCACAGAGGGAGAGCCACGCTGAAGCTAATACTGGCCAAAACGTTGTCCTGGGGCTGCTTTACAGCGCTAGAAATCAAGCTAGGCAAGCGAGGATCAGTTCATTGCCCTTCCCTCTGCATAGACAGGGTTGACCCCAACAGCCTGTTCTGCGCTGTGTGGCTCGGAAAACACAAAGGGGACTCACGGCACCCACGCTCTCCCTCAGAAGGGAATTCATACGCGACTCTCTGAGGCCTCCGGAGAGCCGGAGAGCAGTGAAAGCACTCTATCGAGTCGGGGTTCCTGGAGATGGCTGCACAGCAAACTTTGCTGATAGGAAACGCTCGTGCTTCCCTTGAGGCCTGGGGTCACGTTTACTTTGCACTTTAGCTTGGGCAAGCCGTGGGATGAGCTCCTAGCAAGGCACTGGCGACCACCTGGATTCGTAGGAGAAAACTCACTTGCTTCCCTGAGGCATTCCTAGCAGTGACTAGAAGACGGGTAACGGCACTGTCTTTCAGTCAGCCTTGAGGCCGCCACTATCTACCTTTCAAATGGGGGAACATACTGCCTTTTCCCAGGCTTCTCAATTCCACACCGGATCACCCAGCACATATCCCTCTCTTCTCTGACAAGCCAAAGGAGGCCCTTGGAACACAATTCGGCCTTCTGCGATGAAACTTTGGGATGCAGTCTGTTTGTTCTGCATGTGCTGAATGGCATAATCCTCTAAATGCCCTCAGGCGGCCTAGGTGACTTTGCATGTTCCAAATGCCTGGCAAGGCTCAGGGTACATCTCTACTTTATTTCGGGCTGGACCTAAAGTCTACTTTCTGCCTCACTTAGAGAGACGTCGAGCACGAGTCCCCAAAGTGGATTGGAGCCCCGGTGATTTCTTTCAGGGCAGCATAGGTGTCCTCAACGTGGCAGACCCGCATGGAAAGAAAGCCTGCCCAAGAAGCGTGCTCCTGGGGCTGTTTCAAAGCTGTGGAACGCTAGCCATAGAGAACAGATTAGTTGCCGGCCCTTTCACCTGCATAGTGAGGGATGGTCCCAGAGCCGTGTATCCCTTGATTGTGCTCAGAAGGCTTCTGGTACACGGTGCACTTCCTTGGAAAGAAGTGCCCCCGTGAGAGGCTTGAGCGCTGGGAGGCCTACTAAAGCTACAGCCGTCCATGGACTGAGACTCCCTGGAAACTGGTGCACCCCTGCCTCTGGGAATGGGAAAACGTGCACCTTACCTCGAGACTAGAGGTCACATTTAGTTGGCACTTTAGCTACAGTATGCTCTGGGCTGAGCTCCCAGGAAGGAAGCGCAAGCACCCGGTTTCTTTGGCAAAAGCTCACTGCTCCTCAGAGGCATGTGTGGAGCGAACAGTGTCCTGGTGGTGCGGTGTTCAGGCAGCTTGGAAGCTGCCCCGAAGCTGCTTTCCAAAGGGGGAGAGTCGGGCTTCTCCCACATGCTCCCGTTTCCAACTGGACCCCACAGCGCAGTTACCGGCACTCTCTGACTGGCGACTGGAGACTTTCGGCCACACGGGGCCTTTCTAGGATCACACTTCGTTGCAGCCGGGGTCTTTTGCATGCCGTGCATAGCACTACCCGCTTCATGACTTAGTCAGGCCTAGGTGACTTGGATCGTCCAAATGTCTCACTCGTTGAGCGGTTTTTCTGTTCTTTCTGTCAGGCTGGGCCTACAGTGTACCTTGCGTCTCAATAGAGAGATGACAGGTAAGAGTTGCCAGGGGGCTCTGTAGGCTCAGGGATTCTTTCAGTGCAGTTCAGAGGGCCTCCACAGAGGGAGAGCCACGCTGAAGCTAATACTGGCCAAAACGTTGTCCTGGGGCTGCTTTACAGCGCTAGAAATCAAGCTAGGCAAGCGAGGATCAGTTCATTGCCCTTCCCTCTGCATAGACAGGGTTGACCCCAACAGCCTGTTCTGCGCTGTGTGGCTCGGAAAACACAAAGGGGACTCACGGCACCCACGCTCTCCCTCAGAAGGGAATTCATACGCGACTCTCTGAGGCCTCCGGAGAGCCGGAGAGCAGTGAAAGCACTCTATCGAGTCGGGGTTCCTGGAGATGGCTGCACAGCAAACTTTGCTGATAGGAAACGCTCGTGCTTCCCTTGAGGCCTGGGGTCACGTTTACTTTGCACTTTAGCTTGGGCAAGCCGTGGGATGAGCTCCTAGCAAGGCACTGGCGACCACCTGGATTCGTAGGAGAAAACTCACTTGCTTCCCTGAGGCATTCCTAGCAGTGACTAGAAGACGGGTAACGGCACTGTCTTTCAGTCAGCCTTGAGGCCGCCACTATCTACCTTTCAAATGGGGGAACATACTGCCTTTTCCCAGGCTTCTCAATTCCACACCGGATCACCCAGCACATATCCCTCTCTTCTCTGACAAGCCAAAGGAGGCCCTTGGAACACAATTCGGCCTTCTGCGATGAAACTTGGGGATGCAGTCTGTTTGTTCTGCATGTGCTGAATGGCATAATCCTCTAAATGCCCTCAGGCGGCCTAGGTGACTTTGCATGTTCCAAATGCCTAGCAAGGCTCAGGGTACATCTCTACTTTATTTCGGGCTGGACCTAAAGTCTACTTTCTGCCTCACTTAGAGAGACGTCGAGCACGAGTCCCCAAAGTGGATTGGAGCCCCGGTGATTTCTTCCAGGGCAGCATAGGTGTCCTCAACGTGGCAGACCCGCATGGAAAGAAAGACTGCCCAAGAAGCGTGCTCCTGGGGCTGTTTCAAAGCTGTGGAACGCTAGCCATAGAGAACAGATTAGTTGCCGGCCCTTTCACCTGCATAGTGAGGGATGGTCCCAGAGCCGTGTATCCCTTGATTGTGCTCAGAAGGCTTCTGGTACACGGTGCACTTCCTTGGAAAGAAGTGCCCCCGTGAGAGGCTTGAGCGCTGGGAGGCCTACTAAAGCTACAGCCGTCCATGGACTGAGACTCCCTGGAAACTGGTGCACCCCTGCCTCTGGGAATGGGAAAACGTGCACCTTACCTCGAGACTAGAGGTCACATTTAGTTGGCACTTTAGCTACAGTATGCTCTGGGCTGAGCTCCCAGGAAGGAAGCGCAAGCACCCGGTTTCTTTGGCAAAAGCTCACTGCTCCTCAGAGGCATGTGTGGAGCGAACAGTGTCCTGGTGGTGCGGTGTTCAGGCAGCTTGGAAGCTGCCCCGAAGCTGCTTTCCAAAGGGGGAGAGTCGGGCTTCTCCCACATGCTCCCGTTTCCAACTGGACCCCACAGCGCAGTTACCGGCACTCTCTGACTGGCGACTGGAGACTTTCGGCCACACGGGGCCTTTCTAGGATCACACTTCGTTGCAGCCGGGGTCTTTTGCATGCCGTGCATAGCACTACCCGCTTCATGACTTAGTCAGGCCTAGGTGACTTGGATCGTCCAAATGTCTCACTCGTTGAGCGGTTTTTCTGTTCTTTCTGTCAGGCTGGGCCTACAGTGTACCTTGCGTCTCAATAGAGAGATGACAGGTAAGAGTTGCCAGGGGGCTCTGTAGGCTCAGGGATTCTTTCAGTGCAGTTCAGAGGGCCTCCACAGAGGGAGAGCCACGCTGAAGCTAATACTGGCCAAAACGTTGTCCTGGGGCTGCTTTACAGCGCTAGAAATCAAGCTAGGCAAGCGAGGATCAGTTCATTGCCCTTCCCTCTGCATAGACAGGGTTGACCCCAACAGCCTGTTCTGCGCTGTGTGGCTCGGAAAACACAAAGGGGACTCACGGCACCCACGCTCTCCCTCAGAAGGGAATTCATACGCGACTCTCTGAGGCCTCCGGAGAGCCGGAGAGCAGTGAAAGCACTCTATCGAGTCGGGGTTCCTGGAGATGGCTGCACAGCAAACTTTGCTGATAGGAAACGCTCGTGCTTCCCTTGAGGCCTGGGGTCACGTTTACTTTGCACTTTAGCTTGGGCAAGCCGTGGGATGAGCTCCTAGCAAGGCACTGGCGACCACCTGGATTCGTAGGAGAAAACTCACTTGCTTCCCTGAGGCATTCCTAGCAGTGACTAGAAGACGGGTAACGGCACTGTCTTTCAGTCAGCCTTGAGGCCGCCACTATCTACCTTTCAAATGGGGGAACATACTGCCTTTTCCCAGGCTTCTCAATTCCACACCGGATCACCCAGCACATATCCCTCTCTTCTCTGACAAGCCAAAGGAGGCCCTTGGAACACAATTCGGCCTTCTGCGATGAAACTTGGGGATGCAGTCTGTTTGTTCTGCATGTGCTGAATGGCATAATCCTCTAAATGCCCTCAGGCGGCCTAGGTGACTTTGCATGTTCCAAATGCCTAGCAAGGCTCAGGGTACATCTCTACTTTATTTCGGGCTGGACCTAAAGTCTACTTTCTGCCTCACTTAGAGAGACGTCGAGCACGAGTCCCCAAAGTGGATTGGAGCCCCGGTGATTTCTTCCAGGGCAGCATAGGTGTCCTCAACGTGGCAGACCCGCATGGAAAGAAAGCCTGCCCAAGAAGCGTGCTCCTGGGGCTGTTTCAAAGCTGTGGAACGCTAGCCATAGAGAACAGATTAGTTGCCGGCCCTTTCACCTGCATAGTGAGGGATGGTCCCAGAGCCGTGTATCCCTTGATTGTGCTCAGAAGGCTTCTGGTACACGGTGCACTTCCTTGGAAAGAAGTGCCCCCGTGAGAGGCTTGAGCGCTGCGAGGCCTACTAAAGCTACAGCCGTCCATGGACTGAGACTCCCTGGAAACTGGTGCACCCCTGCCTCTGGGAATGGGAAAACGTGCACCTTACCTCGAGACTAGAGGTCACATTTAGTTGGCACTTTAGCTACAGTATGCTCTGGGCTGAGCTCCCAGGAAGGAAGCGCAAGCACCCGGTTTCTTTGGCAAAAGCTCACTGCTCCTCAGAGGCATGTGTGGAGCGAACAGTGTCCTGGTGGTGCGGTGTTCAGGCAGCTTGGAAGCTGCCCCGAAGCTGCTTTCCAAAGGGGGAGAGTCGGGCTTCTCCCACATGCTCCCGTTTCCAACTGGACCCCACAGCGCAGTTACCGGCACTCTCTGACTGGCGACTGGAGACTTTCGGCCACACGGGGCCTTTCTAGGATCACACTTCGTTGCAGCCGGGGTCTTTTGCATGCCGTGCATAGCACTACCCGCTTCATGACTTAGTCAGGCCTAGGTGACTTGGATCGTCCAAATGTCTCACTCGTTGAGCGGTTTTTCTGTTCTTTCTGTCAGGCTGGGCCTACAGTGTACCTTGCGTCTCAATAGAGAGATGACAGGTAAGAGTTGCCAGGGGGCTCTGTAGGCTCAGGGATTCTTTCAGTGCAGTTCAGAGGGCCTCCACAGAGGGAGAGCCACGCTGAAGGTAATACTGGCCAAAACGTTGTCCTGGGGCTGCTTTACAGCGCTAGAAATCAAGCTAGGCAAGCGAGGATCAGTTCATTGCCCTTCCCTCTGCATAGACAGGGTTGACCCCAACAGCCTGTTCTGCGCTGTGTGGCTCGGAAAACACAAAGGGGACTCACGGCACCCACGCTCTCCCTCAGAAGGGAATTCATACGCGACTCTCTGAGGCCTCCGGAGAGCCGGAGAGCAGTGAAAGCACTCTATCGAGTCGGGGTTCCTGGAGATGGCTGCACAGCAAACTTTGCTGATAGGAAACGCTCGTGCTTCCCTTGAGGCCTGGGGTCACGTTTACTTTGCACTTTAGCTTGGGCAAGCCGTGGGATGAGCTCCTAGCAAGGCACTGGCGACCACCTGGATTCGTAGGAGAAAACTCACTTGCTTCCCTGAGGCATTCCTAGCAGTGACTAGAAGACGGGTAACGGCACTGTCTTTCAGTCAGCCTTGAGGCCGCCACTATCTACCTTTCAAATGGGGGAACATACTGCCTTTTCCCAGGCTTCTCAATTCCACACCGGATCACCCAGCACATATCCCTCTCTTCTCTGACAAGCCAAAGGAGGCCCTTGGAACACAATTCGGCCTTCTGCGATGAAACTTGGGGATGCAGTCTGTTTGTTCTGCATGTGCTGAATGGCATAATCCTCTAAATGCCCTCAGGCGGCCTAGGTGACTTTGCATGTTCCAAATGCCTAGCAAGGCTCAGGGTACATCTCTACTTTATTTCGGGCTGGACCTAAAGTCTACTTTCTGCCTCACTTAGAGAGACGTCGAGCACGAGTCCCCAAAGTGGATTGGAGCCCCGGTGATTTCTTCCAGGGCAGCATAGGTGTCCTCAACGTGGCAGACCCGCATGGAAAGAAAGCCTGCCCAAGAAGCGTGCTCCTGGGGCTGTTTCAAAGCTGTGGAACGCTAGCCATAGAGAACAGATTAGTTGCCGGCCCTTTCACCTGCATAGTGAGGGATGGTCCCAGAGCCGTGTATCCCTTGATTGTGCTCAGAAGGCTTCTGGTACACGGTGCACTTCCTTGGAAAGAAGTGCCCCCGTGAGAGGCTTGAGCGCTGGGAGGTCTACTAAAGCTACAGCCGTCCATGGACTGAGACTCCCTGGAAACTGGTGCACCCCTGCCTCTGGGAATGGGAAAACGTGCAGCTTACCTCGAGACTAGAGGTCACATTTAGTTGGCACTTTAGCTACAGTATGCTCTGGGCTGAGCTCCCAGGAAGGAAGCGCAAGCACCCGGTTTCTTTGGCAAAAGCTCACTGCTCCTCAGAGGCATGTGTGGAGCGAACAGTGTCCTGGTGGTGCGGTGTTCAGGCAGCTTGGAAGCTGCCCCGAAGCTGCTTTCCAAAGGGGGAGAGTCGGGCTTCTCCCACATGCTCCCGTTTCCAACTGGACCCCACAGCGCAGTTACCGGCACTCTCTGACTGGCGACTGGAGACTTTCGGCCACACGGGGCCTTTCTAGGATCACACTTCGTTGCAGCCGGGGTCTTTTGCATGCCGTGCATAGCACTACCCGCTTCATGACTTAGTCAGGCCTAGGTGACTTGGATCGTCCAAATGTCTCACTCGTTGAGCGGTTTTTCTGTTCTTTCTGTCAGGCTGGGCCTACAGTGTACCTTGCGTCTCAATAGAGAGATGACAGGTAAGAGTTGCCAGGGGGCTCTGTAGGCTCAGGGATTCTTTCAGTGCAGTTCAGAGGGCCTCCACAGAGGGAGAGCCACGCTGAAGCTAATACTGGCCAAAACGTTGTCCTGGGGCTGCTTTACAGCGCTAGAAATCAAGCTAGGCAAGCGAGGATCAGTTCATTGCCCTTCCCTCTGCATAGACAGGGTTGACCCCAACAGCCTGTTCTGCGCTGTGTGGCTCGGAAAACACAAAGGGGACTCACGGCACCCACGCTCTCCCTCAGAAGGGAATTCATACGCGACTCTCTGAGGCCTCCGGAGAGCCGGAGAGCAGTGAAAGCACTCTATCGAGTCGGGGTTCCTGGAGATGGCTGCACAGCAAACTTTGCTGATAGGAAACGCTCGTGCTTCCCTTGAGGCCTGGGGTCACGTTTACTTTGCACTTTAGCTTGGGCAAGCCGTGGGATGAGCTCCTAGCAAGGCACTGGCGACCACCTGGATTCGTAGGAGAAAACTCACTTGCTTCCCTGAGGCATTCCTAGCAGTGACTAGAAGACGGGTAACGGCACTGTCTTTCAGTCAGCCTTGAGGCCGCCACTATCTACCTTTCAAATGGGGGAACATACTGCCTTTTCCCAGGCTTCTCAATTCCACACCGGATCACCCAGCACATATCCCTCTCTTCTCTGACAAGCCAAAGGAGGCCCTTGGAACACAATTCGGCCTTCTGCGATGAAACTTGGGGATGCAGTCTGTTTGTTCTGCATGTGCTGAATGGCATAATCCTCTAAATGCCCTCAGGCGGCCTAGGTGACTTTGCATGTTCCAAATGCCTAGCAAGGCTCAGGGTACATCTCTACTTTATTTCGGGCTGGACCTAAAGTCTACTTTCTGCCTCACTTAGAGAGACGTCGAGCACGAGTCCCCAAAGTGGATTGGAGCCCCGGTGATTTCTTCCAGGGCAGCATAGGTGTCCTCAACGTGGCAGACCCGCATGGAAAGAAAGCCTGCCCAAGAAGCGTGCTCCTGGGGCTGTTTCAAAGCTGTGGAACGCTAGCCATAGAGAACAGATTAGTTGCCGGCCCTTTCACCTGCATAGTGAGGGATGGTCCCAGAGCCGTGTATCCCTTGATTGTGCTCAGAAGGCTTCTGGTACACGGTGCACTTCCTTGGAA
This sequence comes from Mesoplodon mirus, assembly GCF_964341445.2. Taxonomy (NCBI): domain Eukaryota; kingdom Metazoa; phylum Chordata; class Mammalia; order Artiodactyla; family Ziphiidae; genus Mesoplodon; species Mesoplodon mirus. The sequence continues at coordinate 709,394 of NW_028295608.1, read as the reverse complement.
AGAAGTGCCCCCGTGAGAGGCTTGAGCGCTGGGAGGCCTACTAAAGCTACAGCCGTCCATGGACTGAGACTCCCTGGAAACTGGTGCACCCCTGCCTCTGGGAATGGGAAAACGTGCACCTTACCTCGAGACTAGAGGTCACATTTAGTTGGCACTTTAGCTACAGTATGCTCTGGGCTGAGCTCCCAGGAAGGAAGCGCAAGCACCCGGTTTCTTTGGCAAAAGCTCACTGCTCCTCAGAGGCATGTGTGGAGCGAACAGTGTCCTGGTGGTGCGGTGTTCAGGCAGCTTGGAAGCTGCCCCGAAGCTGCTTTCCAAAGGGGGAGAGTCGGGCTTCTCCCACATGCTCCCGTTTCCAACTGGACCCCACAGCGCAGTTACCGGCACTCTCTGACTGGCGACTGGAGACTTTCGGCCACACGGGGCCTTTCTAGGATCACACTTCGTTGCAGCCGGGGTCTTTTGCATGCCGTGCATAGCACTACCCGCTTCATGACTTAGTCAGGCCTAGGTGACTTGGATCGTCCAAATGTCTCACTCGTTGAGCGGTTTTTCTGTTCTTTCTGTCAGGCTGGGCCTACAGTGTACCTTGCGTCTCAATAGAGAGATGACAGGTAAGAGTTGCCAGGGGGCTCTGTAGGCTCAGGGATTCTTTCAGTGCAGTTCAGAGGGCCTCCACAGAGGGAGAGCCACGCTGAAGCTAATACTGGCCAAAACGTTGTCCTGGGGCTGCTTTACAGCGCTAGAAATCAAGCTAGGCAAGCGAGGATCAGTTCATTGCCCTTCCCTCTGCATAGACAGGGTTGACCCCAACAGCCTGTTCTGCGCTGTGTGGCTCGGAAAACACAAAGGGGACTCACGGCACCCACGCTCTCCCTCAGAAGGGAATTCATACGCGACTCTCTGAGGCCTCCGGAGAGCCGGAGAGCAGTGAAAGCACTCTATCGAGTCGGGGTTCCTGGAGATGGCTGCACAGCAAACTTTGCTGATAGGAAACGCTCGTGCTTCCCTTGAGGCCTGGGCTCACGTTTACTTTGCACTTTAGCTTGGGCAAGCCGTGGGATGAGCTCCTAGCAAGGCACTGGCGACCACCTGGATTCGTAGGAGAAAACTCACTTGCTTCCCTGAGGCATTCCTAGCACTGACTAGAAGACGGGTAACGGCACTGTCTTTCAGTCAGCCTTGAGGCCGCCACTATCTACCTTTCAAATGGGGGAACATACTGCCTTTTCCCAGGCTTCTCAATTCCACACCGGATCACCCAGCACATATCCCTCTCTTCTCTGACAAGCCAAAGGAGGCCCTTGGAACACAATTCGGCCTTCTGCGATGAAACTTGGGGATGCAGTCTGTTTGTTCTGCATGTGCTGAATGGCATAATCCTCTAAATGCCCTCAGGCGGCCTAGGTGACTTTGCATGTTCCAAATGCCTAGCAAGGCTCAGGGTACATCTCTACTTTATTTCGGGCTGGACCTAAAGTCTACTTTCTGCCTCACTTAGAGAGACGTCGAGCACGAGTCCCCAAAGTGGATTGGAGCCCCGGTGATTTCTTCCAGGGCAGCATAGGTGTCCTCAACGTGGCAGACCCGCATGGAAAGAAAGCCTGCCCAAGAAGCGTGCTCCTGGGGCTGTTTCAAAGCTGTGGAACGCTAGCCATAGAGAACAGATTAGTTGCCGGCCCTTTCACCTGCATAGTGAGGGATGGTCCCAGAGCCGTGTATCCCTTGATTGTGCTCAGAAGGCTTCTGGTACACGGTGCACTTCCTTGGAAAGAAGTGCCCCCGTGAGAGGCTTGAGCGCTGCGAGGCCTACTAAAGCTACAGCCGTCCATGGACTGAGACTCCCTGGAAACTGGTGCACCCCTGCCTCTGGGAATGGGAAAACGTGCACCTTACCTCGAGACTAGAGGTCACATTTAGTTGGCACTTTAGCTACAGTATGCTCTGGGCTGAGCTCCCAGGAAGGAAGCGCAAGCACCCGGTTTCTTTGGCAAAAGCTCACTGCTCCTCAGAGGCATGTGTGGAGCGAACAGTGTCCTGGTGGTGCGGTGTTCAGGCAGCTTGGAAGCTGCCCCGAAGCTGCTTTCCAAAGGGGGAGAGTCGGGCTTCTCCCACATGCTCCCGTTTCCAACTGGACCCCACAGCGCAGTTACCGGCACTCTCTGACTGGCGACTGGAGACTTTCGGCCACACGGGGCCTTTCTAGGATCACACTTCGTTGCAGCCGGGGTCTTTTGCATGCCGTGCATAGCACTACCCGCTTCATGACTTAGTCAGGCCTAGGTGACTTGGATCGTCCAAATGTCTCACTCGTTGAGCGGTTTTTCTGTTCTTTCTGTCAGGCTGGGCCTACAGTGTACCTTGCGTCACAATAGAGAGATGACAGGTAAGAGTTGCCAGGGGGCTCTGTAGGCTCAGGGATTCTTTCAGTGCAGTTCAGAGGGCCTCCACAGAGGGAGAGCCACGCTGAAGGTAATACTGGCCAAAACGTTGTCCTGGGGCTGCTTTACAGCGCTAGAAATCAAGCTAGGCAAGCGAGGATCAGTTCATTGCCCTTCCCTCTGCATAGACAGGGTTGACCCCAACAGCCTGTTCTGCGCTGTGTGGCTCGGAAAACACAAAGGGGACTCACGGCACCCACGCTCTCCCTCAGAAGGGAATTCATACGCGACTCTCTGAGGCCTCCGGAGAGCCGGAGAGCAGTGAAAGCACTCTATCGAGCCGGGGTTCCTGGAGATGGCTGCACAGCAAACTTTGCTGATAGGAAACGCTCGTGCTTCCCTTGAGGCCTGGGGTCACGTTTACTTTGCACTTTAGCTTGGGCAAGCCGTGGGATGAGCTCCTAGCAAGGCACTGGCGACCACCTGGATTCGTAGGAGAAAACTCACTTGCTTCCCTGAGGCATTCCTAGCAGTGACTAGAAGACGGGTAACGGCACTGTCTTTCAGTCAGCCTTGAGGCCGCCACTATCTACCTTTCAAATGGGGGAACATACTGCCTTTTCCCAGGCTTCTCAATTCCACACCGGATCACCCAGCACATATCCCTCTCTTCTCTGACAAGCCAAAGGAGGCCCTTGGAACACAATTCGGCCTTCTGCGATGAAACTTGGGGATGCAGTCTGTTTGTTCTGCATGTGCTGAATGGCATAATCCTCTAAATGCCCTCAGGCGGCCTAGGTGACTTTGCATGTTCCAAATGCCTAGCGAGGCTCAGGGTACATCTCTACTTTATTTCGGGCTGGACCTAAAGTCTACTTTCTGCCTCACTTAGAGAGACGTCGAGCACGAGTCCCCAAAGTGGATTGGAGCCCCGGTGATTTCTTCCAGGGCAGCATAGGTGTCCTCAACGTGGCAGACCCGCATGGAAAGAAAGCCTGCCTAAGAAGCGTGCTCCTGGGGCTGTTTCAAAGCTGTGGAACGCTAGCCATAGAGAACAGATTAGTTGCCGGCCCTTTCCCCTGCATAGTGAGGGATGGTCCCAGAGCCGTGTATCCCTTGATTGTGCTCAGAAGGCTTCTGGTACACGGTGCACTTCCTTGGAAAGAAGTGCCCCCGTGAGAGGCTTGAGCGCTGGGAGGCCTACTAAAGCTACAGCCGTCCATGGACTGAGACTCCCTGGAAACTGGTGCACCCCTGCCTCTGGGAATGGGAAAACGTGCACCTTACCTCGAGACTAGAGGTCACATTTAGTTGGCACTTTAGCTACAGTATGCTCTGGGCTGAGCTCCCAGGAAGGAAGCGCAAGCACCCGGTTTCTTTGGCAAAAGCTCACTGCTCCTCAGAGGCATGTGTGGAGCGAACAGTGTCCTGGTGGTGCGGTGTTCAGGCAGCTTGGAAGCTGCCCCGAAGCTGCTTTCCAAAGGGGGAGAGTCGGGCTTCTCCCACATGCTCCCGTTTCCAACTGGACCCCACAGCGCAGTTACCGGCACTCTCTGACTGGCGACTGGAGACTTTCGGCCACACGGGGCCTTTCTAGGATCACACTTCGTTGCAGCCGGGGTCTTTTGCATGCCGTGCATAGCACTACCCGCTTCATGACTTAGTCAGGCCTAGGTGACTTGGATCGTCCAAATGTCTCACTCGTTGAGCGGTTTTTCTGTTCTTTCTGTCAGGCTGGGCCTACAGTGTACCTTGCGTCTCAATAGAGAGATGACAGGTAAGAGTTGCCAGGGGGCTCTGTAGGCTCAGGGATTCTTTCAGTGCAGTTCAGAGGGCCTCCACAGAGGGAGAGCCACGCTGAAGCTAATACTGGCCAAAACGTTGTCCTGGGGCTGCTTTACAGCGCTAGAAATCAAGCTAGGCAAGCGAGGATCAGTTCATTGCCCTTCCCTCTGCATAGACAGGGTTGACCCCAACAGCCTGTTCTGCGCTGTGTGGCTCGGAAAACACAAAGGGGACTCACGGCACCCACGCTCTCCCTCAGAAGGGAATTCATACGCGACTCTCTGAGGCCTCCGGAGAGCCGGAGAGCAGTGAAAGCACTCTATCGAGTCGGGGTTCCTGGAGATGGCTGCACAGCAAACTTTGCTGATAGGAAACGCTCGTGCTTCCCTTGAGGCCTGGGGTCACGTTTACTTTGCACTTTAGCTTGGGCAAGCCGTGGGATGAGCTCCTAGCAAGGCACTGGCGACCACCTGGATTCGTAGGAGAAAACTCACTTGCTTCCCTGAGGCATTCCTAGCAGTGACTAGAAGACGGGTAACGGCACTGTCTTTCAGTCAGCCTTGAGGCCGCCACTATCTACCTTTCAAATGGGGGAACATACTGCCTTTTCCCAGGCTTCTCAATTCCACACCGGATCACCCAGCACATATCCCTCTCTTCTCTGACAAGCCAAAGGAGGCCCTTGGAACACAATTCGGCCTTCTGCGATGAAACTTGGGGATGCAGTCTGTTTGTTCTGCATGTGCTGAATGGCATAATCCTCTAAATGCCCTCAGGCGGCCTAGGTGACTTTGCATGTTCCAAATGCCTAGCAAGGCTCAGGGTACATCTCTACTTTATTTCGGGCTGGACCTAAAGTCTACTTTCTGCCTCACTTAGAGAGACGTCGAGCACGAGTCCCCAAAGTGGATTGGAGCCCCGGTGATTTCTTCCAGGGCAGCATAGGTGTCCTCAACGTGGCAGACCCGCATGGAAAGAAAGCCTGCCCAAGAAGCGTGCTCCTGGGGCTGTTTCAAAGCTGTGGAACGCTAGCCATAGAGAACAGATTAGTTGCCGGCCCTTTCACCTGCATAGTGAGGGATGGTCCCAGAGCCGTGTATCCCTTGATTGTGCTCAGAAGGCTTCTGGTACACGGTGCACTTCCTTGGAAAGAAGTGCCCCCGTGAGAGGCTTGAGCGCTGCGAGGCCTACTAAAGCTACAGCCGTCCATGGACTGAGACTCCCTGGAAACTGGTGCACCCCTGCCTCTGGGAATGGGAAAACGTGCACCTTACCTCGAGACTAGAGGTCACATTTAGTTGGCACTTTAGCTACAGTATGCTCTGGGCTGAGCTCCCAGGAAGGAAGCGCAAGCACCCGGTTTCTTTGGCAAAAGCTCACTGCTCCTCAGAGGCATGTGTGGAGCGAACAGTGTCCTGGTGGTGCGGTGTTCAGGCAGCTTGGAAGCTGCCCCGAAGCTGCTTTCCAAAGGGGGAGAGTCGGGCTTCTCCCACATGCTCCCGTTTCCAACTGGACCCCACAGCGCAGTTACCGGCACTCTCTGACTGGCGACTGGAGACTTTCGGCCACACGGGGCCTTTCTAGGATCACACTTCGTTGCAGCCGGGGTCTTTTGCATGCCGTGCATAGCACTACCCGCTTCATGACTTAGTCAGGCCTAGGTGACTTGGATCGTCCAAATGTCTCACTCGTTGAGCGGTTTTTCTGTTCTTTCTGTCAGGCTGGGCCTACAGTGTACCTTGCGTCTCAATAGAGAGATGACAGGTAAGAGTTGCCAGGGGGCTCTGTAGGCTCAGGGATTCTTTCAGTGCAGTTCAGAGGGCCTCCACAGAGGGAGAGCCACGCTGAAGCTAATACTGGCCAAAACGTTGTCCTGGGGCTGCTTTACAGCGCTAGAAATCAAGCTAGGCAAGCGAGGATCAGTTCATTGCCCTTCCCTCTGCATAGACAGGGTTGACCCCAACAGCCTGTTCTGCGCTGTGTGGCTCGGAAAACACAAAGGGGACTCACGGCACCCACGCTCTCCCTCAGAAGGGAATTCATACGCGACTCTCTGAGGCCTCCGGAGAGCCGGAGAGCAGTGAAAGCACTCTATCGAGTCGGGGTTCCTGGAGATGGCTGCACAGCAAACTTTGCTGATAGGAAACGCTCGTGCTTCCCTTGAGGCCTGGGGTCACGTTTACTTTGCACTTTAGCTTGGGCAAGCCGTGGGATGAGCTCCTAGCAAGGCACTGGCGACCACCTGGATTCGTAGGAGAAAACTCACTTGCTTCCCTGAGGCATTCCTAGCAGTGACTAGAAGACGGGTAACGGCACTGTCTTTCAGTCAGCCTTGAGGCCGCCACTATCTACCTTTCAAATGGGGGAACATACTGCCTTTTCCCAGGCTTCTCAATTCCACACCGGATCACCCAGCACATATCCCTCTCTTCTCTGACAAGCCAAAGGAGGCCCTTGGAACACAATTCGGCCTTCTGCGATGAAACTTGGGGATGCAGTCTGTTTGTTCTGCATGTGCTGAATGGCATAATCCTCTAAATGCCCTCAGGCGGCCTAGGTGACTTTGCATGTTCCAAATGCCTAGCAAGGCTCAGGGTACATCTCTACTTTATTTCGGGCTGGACCTAAAGTCTACTTTCTGCCTCACTTAGAGAGACGTCGAGCACGAGTCCCCAAAGTGGATTGGAGCCCCGGTGATTTCTTCCAGGGCAGCATAGGTGTCCTCAACGTGGCAGACCCGCATGGAAAGAAAGCCTGCCCAAGAAGCGTGCTCCTGGGGCTGTTTCAAAGCTGTGGAACGCTAGCCATAGAGAACAGATTAGTTGCCGGCCCTTTCACCTGCATAGTGAGGGATGGTCCCAGAGCCGTGTATCCCTTGATTGTGCTCAGAAGGCTTCTGGTACACGGTGCACTTCCTTGGAAAGAAGTGCCCCCGTGAGAGGCTTGAGCGCTGGGAGGCCTACTAAAGCTACAGCCGTCCATGGACTGAGACTCCCTGGAAACTGGTGCACCCCTGCCTCTGGGAATGGGAAAACGTGCACCTTACCTCGAGACTAGAGGTCACATTTAGTTGGCACTTTAGCTACAGTATGCTCTGGGCTGAGCTCCCAGGAAGGAAGCGCAAGCACCCGGTTTCTTTGGCAAAAGCTCACTGCTCCTCAGAGGCATGTGTGGAGCGAACAGTGTCCTGGTGGTGCGGTGTTCAGGCAGCTTGGAAGCTGCCCCGAAGCTGCTTTCCAAAGGGGGAGAGTCGGGCTTCTCCCACATGCTCCCGTTTCCAACTGGACCCCACAGCGCAGTTACCGGCACTCTCTGACTGGCGACTGGAGACTTTCGGCCACACGGGGCCTTTCTAGGATCACACTTCGTTGCAGCCGGGGTCTTTTGCATGCCGTGCATAGCACTACCCGCTTCATGACTTAGTCAGGCCTAGGTGACTTGGATCGTCCAAATGTCTCACTCGTTGAGCGGTTTTTCTGTTCTTTCTGTCAGGCTGGGCCTACAGTGTACCTTGCGTCTCAATAGAGAGATGACAGGTAAGAGTTGCCAGGGGGCTCTGTAGGCTCAGGGATTCTTTCAGTGCAGTTCAGAGGGCCTCCACAGAGGGAGAGCCACGCTGAAGCTAATACTGGCCAAAACGTTGTCCTGGGGCTGCTTTACAGCGCTAGAAATCAAGCTAGGCAAGCGAGGATCAGTTCATTGCCCTTCCCTCTGCATAGACAGGGTTGACCCCAACAGCCTGTTCTGCGCTGTGTGGCTCGGAAAACACAAAGGGGACTCACGGCACCCACGCTCTCCCTCAGAAGGGAATTCATACGCGACTCTCTGAGGCCTCCGGAGAGCCGGAGAGCAGTGAAAGCACTCTATCGAGTCGGGGTTCCTGGAGATGGCTGCACAGCAAACTTTGCTGATAGGAAACGCTCGTGCTTCCCTTGAGGCCTGGGGTCACGTTTACTTTGCACTTTAGCTTGGGCAAGCCGTGGGATGAGCTCCTAGCAAGGCACTGGCGACCACCTGGATTCGTAGGAGAAAACTCACTTGCTTCCCTGAGGCATTCCTAGCAGTGACTAGAAGACGGGTAACGGCACTGTCTTTCAGTCAGCCTTGAGGCCGCCACTATCTACCTTTCAAATGGGGGAACATACTGCCTTTTCCCAGGCTTCTCAATTCCACACCGGATCACCCAGCACATATCCCTCTCTTCTCTGACAAGCCAAAGGAGGCCCTTGGAACACAATTCGGCCTTCTGCGATGAAACTTGGGGATGCAGTCTGTTTGTTCTGCATGTGCTGAATGGCATAATCCTCTAAATGCCCTCAGGCGGCCTAGGTGACTTTGCATGTTCCAAATGCCTAGCGAGGCTCAGGGTACATCTCTACTTTATTTCGGGCTGGACCTAAAGTCTACTTTCTGCCTCACTTAGAGAGACGTCGAGCACGAGTCCCCAAAGTGGATTGGAGCCCCGGTGATTTCTTCCAGGGCAGCATAGGTGTCCTCAACGTGGCAGACCCGCATGGAAAGAAAGCCTGCCTAAGAAGCGTGCTCCTGGGGCTGTTTCAAAGCTGTGGAACGCTAGCCATAGAGAACAGATTAGTTGCCGGCCCTTTCCCCTGCATAGTGAGGGATGGTCCCAGAGCCGTGTATCCCTTGATTGTGCTCAGAAGGCTTCTGGTACACGGTGCACTTCCTTGGAAAGAAGTGCCCCCGTGAGAGGCTTGAGCGCTGGGAGGCCTACTAAAGCTACAGCCGTCCATGGACTGAGACTCCCTGGAAACTGGTGCACCCCTGCCTCTGGGAATGGGAAAACGTGCACCTTACCTCGAGACTAGAGGTCACATTTAGTTGGCACTTTAGCTACAGTATGCTCTGGGCTGAGCTCCCAGGAAGGAAGCGCAAGCACCCGGTTTCTTTGGCAAAAGCTCACTGCTCCTCAGAGGCATGTGTGGAGCGAACAGTGTCCTGGTGGTGCGGTGTTCAGGCAGCTTGGAAGCTGCCCCGAAGCTGCTTTCCAAAGGGGGAGAGTCGGGCTTCTCCCACATGCTCCCGTTTCCAACTGGACCCCACAGCGCAGTTACCGGCACTCTCTGACTGGCGACTGGAGACTTTCGGCCACACGGGGCCTTTCTAGGATCACACTTCGTTGCAGCCGGGGTCTTTTGCATGCCGTGCATAGCACTACCCGCTTCATGACTTAGTCAGGCCTAGGTGACTTGGATCGTCCAAATGTCTCACTCGTTGAGCGGTTTTTCTGTTCTTTCTGTCAGGCTGGGCCTACAGTGTACCTTGCGTCTCAATAGAGAGATGACAGGTAAGAGTTGCCAGGGGGCTCTGTAGGCTCAGGGATTCTTTCAGTGCAGTTCAGAGGGCCTCCACAGAGGGAGAGCCACGCTGAAGCTAATACTGGCCAAAACGTTGTCCTGGGGCTGCTTTACAGCGCTAGAAATCAAGCTAGGCAAGCGAGGATCAGTTCATTGCCCTTCCCTCTGCATAGACAGGGTTGACCCCAACAGCCTGTTCTGCGCTGTGTGGCTCGGAAAACACAAAGGGGACTCACGGCACCCACGCTCTCCCTCAGAAGGGAATTCATACGCGACTCTCTGAGGCCTCCGGAGAGCCGGAGAGCAGTGAAAGCACTCTATCGAGTCGGGGTTCCTGGAGATGGCTGCACAGCAAACTTTGCTGATAGGAAACGCTCGTGCTTCCCTTGAGGCCTGGGGTCACGTTTACTTTGCACTTTAGCTTGGGCAAGCCGTGGGATGAGCTCCTAGCAAGGCACTGGCGACCACCTGGATTCGTAGGAGAAAACTCACTTGCTTCCCTGAGGCATTCCTAGCAGTGACTAGAAGACGGGTAACGGCACTGTCTTTCAGTCAGCCTTGAGGCCGCCACTATCTACCTTTCAAATGGGGGAACATACTGCCTTTTCCCAGGCTTCTCAATTCCACACCGGATCACCCAGCACATATCCCTCTCTTCTCTGACAAGCCAAAGGAGGCCCTTGGAACACAATTCGGCCTTCTGCGATGAAACTTGGGGATGCAGTCTGTTTGTTCTGCATGTGCTGAATGGCATAATCCTCTAAATGCCCTCAGGCGGCCTAGGTGACTTTGCATGTTCCAAATGCCTAGCAAGGCTCAGGGTACATCTCTACTTTATTTCGGGCTGGACCTAAAGTCTACTTTCTGCCTCACTTAGAGAGACGTCGAGCACGAGTCCCCAAAGTGGATTGGAGCCCCGGTGATTTCTTCCAGGGCAGCATAGGTGTCCTCAACGTGGCAGACCCGCATGGAAAGAAAGCCTGCCCAAGAAGCGTGCTCCTGGGGCTGTTTCAAAGCTGTGGAACGCTAGCCATAGAGAACAGATTAGTTGCCGGCCCTTTCACCTGCATAGTGAGGGATGGTCCCAGAGCCGTGTATCCCTTGATTGTGCTCAGAAGGCTTCTGGTACACGGTGCACTTCCTTGGAAAGAAGTGCCCCCGTGAGAGGCTTGAGCGCTGCGAGGCCTACTAAAGCTACAGCCGTCCATGGACTGAGACTCCCTGGAAACTGGTGCACCCCTGCCTCTGGGAATGGGAAAACGTGCACCTTACCTCGAGACTAGAGGTCACATTTAGTTGGCACTTTAGCTACAGTATGCTCTGGGCTGAGCTCCCAGGAAGGAAGCGCAAGCACCCGGTTTCTTTGGCAAAAGCTCACTGCTCCTCAGAGGCATGTGTGGAGCGAACAGTGTCCTGGTGGTGCGGTGTTCAGGCAGCTTGGAAGCTGCCCCGAAGCTGCTTTCCAAAGGGGGAGAGTCGGGCTTCTCCCACATGCTCCCGTTTCCAACTGGACCCCACAGCGCAGTTACCGGCACTCTCTGACTGGCGACTGGAGACTTTCGGCCACACGGGGCCTTTCTAGGATCACACTTCGTTGCAGCCGGGGTCTTTTGCATGCCGTGCATAGCACTACCCGCTTCATGACTTAGTCAGGCCTAGGTGACTTGGATCGTCCAAATGTCTCACTCGTTGAGCGGTTTTTCTGTTCTTTCTGTCAGGCTGGGCCTACAGTGTACCTTGCGTCTCAATAGAGAGATGACAGGTAAGAGTTGCCAGGGGGCTCTGTAGGCTCAGGGATTCTTTCAGTGCAGTTCAGAGGGCCTCCACAGAGGGAGAGCCACGCTGAAGCTAATACTGGCCAAAACGTTGTCCTGGGGCTGCTTTACAGCGCTAGAAATCAAGCTAGGCAAGCGAGGATCAGTTCATTGCCCTTCCCTCTGCATAGACAGGGTTGACCCCAACAGCCTGTTCTGCGCTGTGTGGCTCGGAAAACACAAAGGGGACTCACGGCACCCACGCTCTCCCTCAGAAGGGAATTCATACGCGACTCTCTGAGGCCTCCGGAGAGCCGGAGAGCAGTGAAAGCACTCTATCGAGTCGGGGTTCCTGGAGATGGCTGCACAGCAAACTTTGCTGATAGGAAACGCTCGTGCTTCCCTTGAGGCCTGGGGTCACGTTTACTTTGCACTTTAGCTTGGGCAAGCCGTGGGATGAGCTCCTAGCAAGGCACTGGCGACCACCTGGATTCGTAGGAGAAAACTCACTTGCTTCCCTGAGGCATTCCTAGCAGTGACTAGAAGACGGGTAACGGCACTGTCTTTCAGTCAGCCTTGAGGCCGCCACTATCTACCTTTCAAATGGGGGAACATACTGCCTTTTCCCAGGCTTCTCAATTCCACACCGGATCACCCAGCACATATCCCTCTCTTCTCTGACAAGCCAAAGGAGGCCCTTGGAACACAATTCGGCCTTCTGCGATGAAACTTGGGGATGCAGTCTGTTTGTTCTGCATGTGCTGAATGGCATAATCCTCTAAATGCCCTCAGGCGGCCTAGGTGACTTTGCATGTTCCAAATGCCTAGCAAGGCTCAGGGTACATCTCTACTTTATTTCGGGCTGGACCTAAAGTCTACTTTCTGCCTCACTTAGAGAGACGTCGAGCACGAGTCCCCAAAGTGGATTGGAGCCCCGGTGATTTCTTCCAGGGCAGCATAGGTGTCCTCAACGTGGCAGACCCGCATGGAAAGAAAGCCTGCCCAAGAAGCGTGCTCCTGGGGCTGTTTCAAAGCTGTGGAACGCTAGCCATAGAGAACAGATTAGTTGCCGGCCCTTTCACCTGCATAGTGAGGGATGGTCCCAGAGCCGTGTATCCCTTGATTGTGCTCAGAAGGCTTCTGGTACACGGTGCACTTCCTTGGAAAGAAGTGCCCCCGTGAGAGGCTTGAGCGCTGGGAGGCCTACTAAAGCTACAGCCGTCCATGGACTGAGACTCCCTGGAAACTGGTGCACCCCTGCCTCTGGGAATGGGAAAACGTGCACCTTACCTCGAGACTAGAGGTCACATTTAGTTGGCACTTTAGCTACAGTATGCTCTGGGCTGAGCTCCCAGGAAGGAAGCGCAAGCACCCGGTTTCTTTGGCAAAAGCTCACTGCTCCTCAGAGGCATGTGTGGAGCGAACAGTGTCCTGGTGGTGCGGTGTTCAGGCAGCTTGGAAGCTGCCCCGAAGCTGCTTTCCAAAGGGGGAGAGTCGGGCTTCTCCCACATGCTCCCGTTTCCAACTGGACCCCACAGCGCAGTTACCGGCACTCTCTGACTGGCGACTGGAGATTTTCGGCCACACGGGGCCTTTCTAGGATCACACTTCGTTGCAGCCGGGGTCTTTTGCATGCCGTGCATAGCACTACCCGCTTCATGACTTAGTCAGGCCTAGGTGACTTGGATCGTCCAAATGTCTCACTCGTTGAGCGGTTTTTCTGTTCTTTCTGTCAGGCTGGGCCTACAGTGTACCTTGCGTCTCAATAGAGAGATGACAGGTAAGAGTTGCCAGGGGGCTCTGTAGGCTCAGGGATTCTTTCAGTGCAGTTCAGAGGGCCTCCACAGAGGGAGAGCCACGCTGAAGCTAATACTGGCCAAAACGTTGTCCTGGGGCTGCTTTACAGCGCTAGAAATCAAGCTAGGCAAGCGAGGATCAGTTCATTGCCCTTCCCTCTGCATAGACAGGGTTGACCCCAACAGCCTGTTCTGCGCTGTGTGGCTCGGAAAACACAAAGGGGACTCACGGCACCCACGCTCTCCCTCAGAAGGGAATTCATACGCGACTCTCTGAGGCCTCCGGAGAGCCGGAGAGCAGTGAAAGCACTCTATCGAGTCGGGGTTCCTGGAGATGGCTGCACAGCAAACTTTGCTGATAGGAAACGCTCGTGCTTCCCTTGAGGCCTGGGGTCACGTTTACTTTGCACTTTAGCTTGGGCAAGCCGTAGGATGAGCTCCTAGCAAGGCACTGGCGACCACCTGGATTCGTAGGAGAAAACTCACTTGCTTCCCTGAGGCATTCCTAGCACTGACTAGAAGACGGGTAACGGCACTGTCTTTCAGTCAGCCTTGAGGCCGCCACTATCTACCTTTCAAATGGGGGAACATACTGCCTTTTCCCAGGCTTCTCAATTCCACACCGGATCACCCAGCACATATCCCTCTCTTCTCTGACAAGCCAAAGGAGGCCCTTGGAACACAATTCGGCCTTCTGCGATGAAACTTGGGGATGCAGTCTGTTTGTTCTGCATGTGCTGAATGGCATAATCCTCTAAATGCCCTCAGGCGGCCTAGGTGACTTTGCATGTTCCAAATGCCTAGCGAGGCTCAGGGTACATCTCTACTTTATTTCGGGCTGGACCTAAAGTCTACTTTCTGCCTCACTTAGAGAGACGTCGAGCACGAGTCCCCAAAGTGGATTGGAGCCCCGGTGATTTCTTCCAGGGCAGCATAGGTGTCCTCAACGTGGCAGACCCGCATGGAAAGAAAGCCTGCCTAAGAAGCGTGCTCCTGGGGCTGTTTCAAAGCTGTGGAACGCTAGCCATAGAGAACAGATTAGTTGCCGGCCCTTTCCCCTGCATAGTGAGGGATGGTCCCAGAGCCGTGTATCCCTTGATTGTGCTCAGAAGGCTTCTGGTACACGGTGCACTTCCTTGGAAAGAAGTGCCCCCGTGAGAGGCTTGAGCGCTGGGAGGCCTACTAAAGCTACAGCCGTCCATGGACTGAGACTCCCTGGAAACTGGTGCACCCCTGCCTCTGGGAATGGGAAAACGTGCACCTTACCTCGAGACTAGAGGTCACATTTAGTTGGCACTTTAGCTACAGTATGCTCTGGGCTGAGCTCCCAGGAAGGAAGCGCAAGCACCCGGTTTCTTTGGCAAAAGCTCACTGCTCCTCAGAGGCATGTGTGGAGCGAACAGTGTCCTGGTGGTGCGGTGTTCAGGCAGCTTGGAAGCTGCCCCGAAGCTGCTTTCCAAAGGGGGAGAGTCGGGCTTCTCCCACATGCTCCCGTTTCCAACTGGACCCCACAGCGCAGTTACCGGCACTCTCTGACTGGCGACTGGAGACTTTCGGCCACACGGGGCCTTTCTAGGATCACACTTGGTTGCAGCCGGGGTCTTTTGCATGCCGTGCATAGCACTACCCGCTTCATGACTTAGTCAGGCCTAGGTGACTTGGATCGTCCAAATGTCTCACTCGTTGAGCGGTTTTTCTGTTCTTTCTGTCAGGCTGGGCCGACAGTGTACCTTGCGTCACAATAGAGAGATGACAGGTAAGAGTTGCCAGGGGGCTCTGTAGGCTCAGGGATTCTTTCAGTGCAGTTCAGAGGGCCTCCACAGAGGGAGAGCCACGCTGAAGGTAATACTGGCCAAAACGTTGTCCTGGGGCTGCTTTACAGTGGTAGAAATCAAGCTAGGCAAGCGAGGATCAGTTCATTGCCCTTCCCTCTGCATAGACAGGGTTGACCCCAACAGCCTGTTCTGCGCTGTGTGGCTCGGAAAACACAAAGGGGACTCACGGCACCCACGCTCTCCCTCAGAAGGGAATTCATACGCGACTCTCTGAGGCCTCCGGAGAGCCGGAGAGCAGTGAAAGCACTCTATCGAGTCGGGGTTCCTGGAGATGGCTGCACAGCAAACTTTGCTGATAGGAAACGCTCGTGCTTCCCTTGAGGCCTGGGGTCACGTTTACTTTGCACTTTAGCTTGGGCAAGCCGTGGGATGAGCTCCTAGCAAGGCACTGGCGACCACCTGGATTCGTAGGAGAAAACTCACTTGCTTCCCTGAGGCATTCCTAGCAGTGACTAGAAGACGGGTAACGGCACTGTCTTTCAGTCAGCCTTGAGGCCGCCACTATCTACCTTTCAAATGGGGGAACATACTGCCTTTTCCCAGGCTTCTCAATTCCACACCGGATCACCCAGCACATATCCCTCTCTTCTCTGACAAGCCAAAGGAGGCCCTTGGAACACAATTCGGCCTTCTGCGATGAAACTTGGGGATGCAGTCTGTTTGTTCTGCATGTGCTGAATGGCATAATCCTCTAAATGCCCTCAGGCGGCCTAGGTGACTTTGCATGTTCCAAATGCCTAGCAAGGCTCAGGGTACATCTCTACTTTATTTCGGGCTGGACCTAAAGTCTACTTTCTGCCTCACTTAGAGAGACGTCGAGCACGAGTCCCCAAAGTGGATTGGAGCCCCGGTGATTTCTTCCAGGGCAGCATAGGTGTCCTCAACGTGGCAGACCCGCATGGAAAGAAAGCCTGCCCAAGAAGCGTGCTCCTGGGGCTGTTTCAAAGCTGTGGAACGCTAGCCATAGAGAACAGATTAGTTGCCGGCCCTTTCACCTGCATAGTGAGGGATGGTCCCAGAGCCGTGTATCCCTTGATTGTGCTCAGAAGGCTTCTGGTACACGGTGCACTTCCTTGGAAAGAAGTGCCCCCGTGAGAGGCTTGAGCGCTGGGAGGCCTACTAAAGCTACAGCCGTCCATGGACTGAGACTCCCTGGAAACTGGTGCACCCCTGCCTCTGGGAATGGGAAAACGTGCACCTTACCTCGAGACTAGAGGTCACATTTAGTTGGCACTTTAGCTACAGTATGCTCTGGGCTGAGCTCCCAGGAAGGAAGCGCAAGCACCCGGTTTCTTTGGCAAAAGCTCACTGCTCCTCAGAGGCATGTGTGGAGCGAACAGTGTCCTGGTGGTGCGGTGTTCAGGCAGCTTGGAAGCTGCCCCGAAGCTGCTTTCCAAAGGGGGAGAGTCGGGCTTCTCCCACATGCTCCCGTTTCCAACTGGACCCCACAGCGCAGTTACCGGCACTCTCTGACTGGCGACTGGAGACTTTCGGCCACACGGGGCCTTTCTAGGATCACACTTCGTTGCAGCCGGGGTCTTTTGCATGCCGTGCATAGCACTACCCGCTTCATGACTTAGTCAGGCCTAGGTGACTTGGATCGTCCAAATGTCTCACTCGTTGAGCGGTTTTTCTGTTCTTTCTGTCAGGCTGGGCCTACAGTGTACCTTGCGTCTCAATAGAGAGATGACAGGTAAGAGTTGCCAGGGGGCTCTGTAGGCTCAGGGATTCTTTCAGTGCAGTTCAGAGGGCCTCCACAGAGGGAGAGCCACGCTGAAGCTAATACTGGCCAAAACGTTGTCCTGGGGCTGCTTTACAGCGCTAGAAATCAAGCTAGGCAAGCGAGGATCAGTTCATTGCCCTTCCCTCTGCATAGACAGGGTTGACCCCAACAGCCTGTTCTGCGCTGTGTGGCTCGGAAAACACAAAGGGGACTCACGGCACCCACGCTCTCCCTCAGAAGGGAATTCATACGCGACTCTCTGAGGCCTCCGGAGAGCCGGAGAGCAGTGAAAGCACTCTATCGAGTCGGGGTTCCTGGAGATGGCTGCACAGCAAACTTTGCTGATAGGAAACGCTCGTGCTTCCCTTGAGGCCTGGGGTCACGTTTACTTTGCACTTTAGCTTGGGCAAGCCGTGGGATGAGCTCCTAGCAAGGCACTGGCGACCACCTGGATTCGTAGGAGAAAACTCACTTGCTTCCCTGAGGCATTCCTAGCACTGACTAGAAGACGGGTAACGGCACTGTCTTTCAGTCAGCCTTGAGGCCGCCACTATCTACCTTTCAAATGGGGGAACATACTGCCTTTTCCCAGGCTTCTCAATTCCACACCGGATCACCCAGCACATATCCCTCTCTTCTCTGACAAGCCAAAGGAGGCCCTTGGAACACAATTCGGCCTTCTGCGATGAAACTTGGGGATGCAGTCTGTTTGTTCTGCATGTGCTGAATGGCATAATCCTCTAAATGCCCTCAGGCGGCCTAGGTGACTTTGCATGTTCCAAATGCCTAGCGAGGCTCAGGGTACATCTCTACTTTATTTCGGGCTGGACCTAAAGTCTACTTTCTGCCTCACTTAGAGAGACGTCGAGCACGAGTCCCCAAAGTGGATTGGAGCCCCGGTGATTTCTTCCAGGGCAGCATAGGTGTCCTCAACGTGGCAGACCCGCATGGAAAGAAAGCCTGCCTAAGAAGCGTGCTCCTGGGGCTGTTTCAAAGCTGTGGAACGCTAGCCATAGAGAACAGATTAGTTGCCGGCCCTTTCCCCTGCATAGTGAGGGATGGTCCCAGAGCCGTGTATCCCTTGATTGTGCTCAGAAGGCTTCTGGTACACGGTGCACTTCCTTGGAAAGAAGTGCCCCCGTGAGAGGCTTGAGCGCTGGGAGGCCTACTAAAGCTACAGCCGTCCATGGACTGAGACTCCCTGGAAACTGGTGCACCCCTGCCTCTGGGAATGGGAAAACGTGCACCTTACCTCGAGACTAGAGGTCACATTTAGTTGGCACTTTAGCTACAGTATGCTCTGGGCTGAGCTCCCAGGAAGGAAGCGCAAGCACCCGGTTTCTTTGGCAAAAGCTCACTGCTCCTCAGAGGCATGTGTGGAGCGAACAGTGTCCTGGTGGTGCGGTGTTCAGGCAGCTTGGAAGCTGCCCCGAAGCTGCTTTCCAAAGGGGGAGAGTCGGGCTTCTCCCACATGCTCCCGTTTCCAACTGGACCCCACAGCGCAGTTACCGGCACTCTCTGACTGGCGACTGGAGACTTTCGGCCACACGGGGCCTTTCTAGGATCACACTTGGTTGCAGCCGGGGTCTTTTGCATGCCGTGCATAGCACTACCCGCTTCATGACTTAGTCAGGCCTAGGTGACTTGGATCGTCCAAATGTCTCACTCGTTGAGCGGTTTTTCTGTTCTTTCTGTCAGGCTGGGCCGACAGTGTACCTTGCGTCACAATAGAGAGATGACAGGTAAGAGTTGCCAGGGGGCTCTGTAGGCTCAGGGATTCTTTCAGTGCAGTTCAGAGGGCCTCCACAGAGGGAGAGCCACGCTGAAGGTAATACTGGCCAAAACGTTGTCCTGGGGCTGCTTTACAGTGGTAGAAATCAAGCTAGGCAAGCGAGGATCAGTTCATTGCCCTTCCCTCTGCATAGACAGGGTTGACCCCAACAGCCTGTTCTGCGCTGTGTGGCTCGGAAAACACAAAGGGGACTCACGGCACCCACGCTCTCCCTCAGAAGGGAATTCATACGCGACTCTCTGAGGCCTCCGGAGAGCCGGAGAGCAGTGAAAGCACTCTATCGAGTCGGGGTTCCTGGAGATGGCTGCACAGCAAACTTTGCTGATAGGAAACGCTCGTGCTTCCCTTGAGGCCTGGGGTCACGTTTACTTTGCACTTTAGCTTGGGCAAGCCGTGGGATGAGCTCCTAGCAAGGCACTGGCGACCACCTGGATTCGTAGGAGAAAACTCACTTGCTTCCCTGAGGCATTCCTAGCAGTGACTAGAAGACGGGTAACGGCACTGTCTTTCAGTCAGCCTTGAGGCCGCCACTATCTACCTTTCAAATGGGGGAACATACTGCCTTTTCCCAGGCTTCTCAATTCCACACCGGATCACCCAGCACATATCCCTCTCTTCTCTGACAAGCCAAAGGAGGCCCTTGGAACACAATTCGGCCTTCTGCGATGAAACTTTGGGATGCAGTCTGTTTGTTCTGCATGTGCTGAATGGCATAATCCTCTAAATGCCCTCAGGCGGCCTAGGTGACTTTGCATGTTCCAAATGCCTAGCGAGGCTCAGGGTACATCTCTACTTTATTTCGGGCTGGACCTAAAGTCTACTTTCTGCCTCACTTAGAGAGACGTCGAGCACGAGTCCCCAAAGTGGATTGGAGCCCCGGTGATTTCTTCCAGGGCAGCATAGGTGTCCTCAACGTGGCAGACCCGCATGGAAAGAAAGCCTGCCCAAGAAGCGTGCTCCTGGGGCTGTTTCAAAGCTGTGGAACGCTAGCCATAGAGAACAGATTAGTTGCCGGCCCTTTCCCCTGCATAGTGAGGGATGGTCCCAGAGCCGTGTATCCCTTGATTGTGCTCAGAAGGCTTCTGGTACACGGTGCACTTCCTTGGAAAGAAGTGCCCCCGTGAGAGGCTTGAGCGCTGGGAGGCCTACTAAAGCTACAGCCGTCCATGGACTGAGACTCCCTGGAAACTGGTGCACCCCTGCCTCTGGGAATGGGAAAACGTGCAGCTTACCTCGAGACTAGAGGTCACATTTAGTTGGCACTTTAGCTACAGTATGCTCTGGGCTGAGCTCCCAGGAAGGAAGCGCAAGCACCCGGTTTCTTTGGCAAAAGCTCACTGCTCCTCAGAGGCATGTGTGGAGCGAACAGTGTCCTGGTGGTGCGGTGTTCAGGCAGCTTGGAAGCTGCCCCGAAGCTGCTTTCCAAAGGGGGAGAGTCGGGCTTCTCCCACATGCTCCCGTTTCCAACTGGACCCCACAGCGCAGTTACCGGCACTCTCTGACTGGCGACTGGAGACTTTCGGCCACACGGGGCCTTTCTAGGATCACACTTCGTTGCAGCCGGGGTCTTTAGCATGCCGTGCATAGCACTACCCGCTTCATGACTTAGTCAGGCCTAGGTGACTTGGATCGTCCAAATGTCTCACTCGTTGAGCGGTTTTTCTGTTCTTTCTGTCAGGCTGGGCCTACAGTGTACCTTGCGTCTCAATAGAGAGATGACAGGTAAGAGTTGCCAGGGGGCTCTGTAGGCTCAGGGATTCTTTCAGTGCAGTTCAGAGGGCCTCCACAGAGGGAGAGCCACGCTGAAGCTAATACTGGCCAAAACGTTGTCCTGGGGCTGCTTTACAGCGCTAGAAATCAAGCTAGGCAAGCGAGGATCAGTTCATTGCCCTTCCCTCTGCATAGACAGGGTTGACCCCAACAGCCTGTTCTGCGCTGTGTGGCTCGGAAAACACAAAGGGGACTCACGGCACCCACGCTCTCCCTCAGAAGGGAATTCATACGCGACTCTCTGAGGCCTCCGGAGAGCCGGAGAGCAGTGAAAGCACTCTATCGAGTCGGGGTTCCTGGAGATGGCTGCACAGCAAACTTTGCTGATAGGAAACGCTCGTGCTTCCCTTGAGGCCTGGGGTCACGTTTACTTTGCACTTTAGCTTGGGCAAGCCGTGGGATGAGCTCCTAGCAAGGCACTGGCGACCACCTGGATTCGTAGGAGAAAACTCACTTGCTTCCCTGAGGCATTCCTAGCAGTGACTAGAAGACGGGTAACGGCACTGTCTTTCAGTCAGCCTTGAGGCCGCCACTATCTACCTTTCAAATGGGGGAACATACTGCCTTTTCCCAGGCTTCTCAATTCCACACCGGATCACCCAGCACATATCCCTCTCTTCTCTGACAAGCCAAAGGAGGCCCTTGGAACACAATTCGGCCTTCTGCGATGAAACTTTGGGATGCAGTCTGTTTGTTCTGCATGTGCTGAATGGCATAATCCTCTAAATGCCCTCAGGGGGCCTAGGTGACTTTGCATGTTCCAAATGCCTAGCAAGGCTCAGGGTACATCTCTACTTTATTTCGGGCTGGACCTAAAGTCTACTTTCTGCCTCACTTAGAGAGACGTCGAGCACGAGTCCCCAAAGTGGATTGGAGCCCCGGTGATTTCTTCCAGGGCAGCATAGGTGTCCTCAACGTGGCAGACCCGCATGGAAAGAAAGCCTGCCCAAGAAGCGTGCTCCTGGGGCTGTTTCAAAGCTGTGGAACGCTAGCCATAGAGAACAGATTAGTTGCCGGCCCTTTCACCTGCATAGTGAGGGATGGTCCCAGAGCCGTGTATCCCTTGATTGTGCTCAGAAGGCTTCTGGTACACGGTGCACTTCCTTGGAAAGAAGTGCCCCCGTGAGAGGCTTGAGCGCTGGGAGGCCTACTAAAGCTACAGCCGTCCATGGACTGAGACTCCCTGGAAACTGGTGCACCCCTGCCTCTGGGAATGGGAAAACGTGCACCTTACCTCGAGACTAGAGGTCACATTTAGTTGGCACTTTAGCTACAGTATGCTCTGGGCTGAGCTCCCAGGAAGGAAGCGCAAGCACCCGGTTTCTTTGGCAAAAGCTCACTGCTCCTCAGAGGCATGTGTGGAGCGAACAGTGTCCTGGTGGTGCGGTGTTCAGGCAGCTTGGAAGCTGCCCCGAAGCTGCTTTCCAAAGGGGGAGAGTCGGGCTTCTCCCACATGCTCCCGTTTCCAACTGGACCCCACAGCGCAGTTACCGGCACTCTCTGACTGGCGACTGGAGACTTTCGGCCACACGGGGCCTTTCTAGGATCACACTTCGTTGCAGCCGGGGTCTTCTGCATGCCGTGCATAGCACTACCCGCTTCATGACTTAGTCAGGCCTAGGTGACTTGGATCGTCCAAATGTCTCACTCGTTGAGCGGGTTTTCTGTTCTTTCTGTCAGGCTGGGCCTACAGTGTACCTTGCGTCACAATAGAGAGATGACCGGTAAGAGTTGCCAGGGGGCTCTGTAGGCTCAGGGATTCTTTCAGTGCAGTTCAGAGGGCCTCCACAGAGGGAGAGCCACGCTGAAGGTAATACTGGCCAAAACGTTGTCCTGGGGCTGCTTTACAGCGGTAGAAATGAAGCTAGGCAAGCGAGGATCAGTTCATTGCCCTTCCCTCTGCATAGACAGGGTTGACCCCAACAGCCTGTTCTGCGCTGTGTGGCTCGGAAAACACAAAGGGGACTCACGGCACCCACGCTCTCCCTCAGAAGGGAATTCATACGCGACTCTCTGAGGCCTCCGGAGAGCCGGAGAGCAGTGAAAGCACTCTATCGAGTCGGGGTTCCTGGAGATGGCTGCACAGCAAACTTTGCTGATAGGAAACGCTCGTGCTTCCCTTGAGGCCTGGGGTCACGTTTACTTTGCACTTTAGCTTGGGCAAGCCGTGGGATGAGCTCCTAGCAAGGCACTGGCGACCACCTGGATTCGTAGGAGAAAACTCACTTGCTTCCCTGAGGCATTCCTAGCAGTGACTAGAAGACGGGTAACGGCACTGTCTTTCAGTCAGCCTTGAGGCCGCCACTATCTACCTTTCAAATGGGGGAACATACTGCCTTTTCCCAGGCTTCTCAATTCCACACCGGATCACCCAGCACATATCCCTCTCTTCTCTGACAAGCCAAAGGAGGCCCTTGGAACACAATTCGGCCTTCTGCGATGAAACTTTGGGATGCAGTCTGTTTGTTCTGCATGTGCTGAATGGCATAATCCTCTAAATGCCCTCAGGCGGCCTAGGTGACTTTGCATGTTCCAAATGCCTGGCAAGGCTCAGGGTACATCTCTACTTTATTTCGGGCTGGACCTAAAGTCTACTTTCTGCCTCACTTAGAGAGACGTCGAGCACGAGTCCCCAAAGTGGATTGGAGCCCCGGTGATTTCTTCCAGGGCAGCATAGGTGTCCTCAACGTGGCAGACCCGCATGGAAAGAAAGCCTGCCCAAGAAGCGTGCTCCTGGGGCTGTTTCAAAGCTGTGGAACGCTAGCCATAGAGAACAGATTAGTTGCCGGCCCTTTCCCCTGCATAGTGAGGGATGGTCCCAGAGCCGTGTATCCCTTGATTGTGCTCAGAAGGCTTCTGGTACACGGTGCACTTCCTTGGAAAGAAGTGCCCCCGTGAGAGGCTTGAGCGCTGGGAGGCCTACTAAAGCTACAGCCGTCCATGGACTGAGACTCCCTGGAAACTGGTGCACCCCTGCCTCTGGGAATGGGAAAACGTGCACCTTACCTCGAGACTAGAGGTCACATTTAGTTGGCACTTTAGCTACAGTATGCTCTGGGCTGAGCTCCCAGGAAGGAAGCGCAAGCACCCGGTTTCTTTGGCAAAAGCTCACTGCTCCTCAGAGGCATGTGTGGAGCGAACAGTGTCCTGGTGGTGCGGTGTTCAGGCAGCTTGGAAGCTGCCCCGAAGCTGCTTTCCAAAGGGGGAGAGTCGGGCTTCTCCCACATGCTCCCGTTTCCAACTGGACCCCACAGCGCAGTTACCGGCACTCTCTGACTGGCGACTGGAGACTTTCGGCCACACGGGGCCTTTCTAGGATCACACTTCGTTGCAGCCGGGGTCTTTTGCATGCCGTGCATAGCACTACCCGCTTCATGACTTAGTCAGGCCTAGGTGACTTGGATCGTC
The DNA here is from genome assembly GCF_964341445.2 of Mesoplodon mirus. NCBI lineage: Eukaryota > Metazoa > Chordata > Mammalia > Artiodactyla > Ziphiidae > Mesoplodon > Mesoplodon mirus. Next base: position 685,832 of record NW_028295608.1, on the reverse strand, counting down.
CAAATGTCTCACTCGTTGAGCGGTTTTTCTGTTCTTTCTGTCAGGCTGGGCCTACAGTGTACCTTGCGTCACAATAGAGAGATGACAGGTAAGAGTTGCCAGGGGGCTCTGTAGGCTCAGGGATTCTTTCAGTGCAGTTCAGAGGGCCTCCACAGAGGGAGAGCCACGCTGAAGGTAATACTGGCCAAAACGTTGTCCTGGGGCTGCTTTACAGCGCTAGAAATCAAGCTAGGCAAGCGAGGATCAGTTCATTGCCCTTCCCTCTGCATAGACAGGGTTGACCCCAACAGCCTGTTCTGCGCTGTGTGGCTCGGAAAACACAAAGGGGACTCACGGCACCCACGCTCTCCCTCAGAAGGGAATTCATACGCGACTCTCTGAGGCCTCCGGAGAGCCGGAGAGCAGTGAAAGCACTCTATCGAGTCGGGGTTCCTGGAGATGGCTGCACAGCAAACTTTGCTGATAGGAAACGCTCGTGCTTCCCTTGAGGCCTGGGGTCACGTTTACTTTGCACTTTAGCTTGGGCAAGCCGTGGGATGAGCTCCTAGCAAGGCACTGGCGACCACCTGGATTCGTAGGAGAAAACTCACTTGCTTCCCTGAGGCATTCCTAGCAGTGACTAGAAGACGGGTAACGGCACTGTCTTTCAGTCAGCCTTGAGGCCGCCACTATCTACCTTTCAAATGGGGGAACATACTGCCTTTTCCCAGGCTTCTCAATTCCACACCGGATCACCCAGCACATATCCCTCTCTTCTCTGACAAGCCAAAGGAGGCCCTTGGAACACAATTCGGCCTTCTGCGATGAAACTTTGGGATGCAGTCTGTTTGTTCTGCATGTGCTGAATGGCATAATCCTCTAAATGCCCTCAGGCGGCCTAGGTGACTTTGCATGTTCCAAATGCCTGGCAAGGCTCAGGGTACATCTCTACTTTATTTCGGGCTGGACCTAAAGTCTACTTTCTGCCTCACTTAGAGAGACGTCGAGCACGAGTCCCCAAAGTGAATTGGAGCCCCGGTGATTTCTTCCAGGGCAGCATAGGTGTCCTCAACGTGGCAGACCCGCATGGAAAGAAAGCCTGCCCAAGAAGCGTGCTCCTGGGGCTGTTTCAAAGCTGTGGAACGCTAGCCATAGAGAACAGATTAGTTGCCGGCCCTTTCCCCTGCATACTGAGGGATGGTCCCAGAGCCGTGTATCCCTTGATTGTGCTCAGAAGGCTTCTGGTACACGGTGCACTTCCTTGGAAAGAAGTGCCCCCGTGAGAGGCTTGAGCGCTGGGAGGCCTACTAAAGCTACAGCCGTCCATGGACTGAGACTCCCTGGAAACTGGTGCACCCCTGCCTCTGGGAATGGGAAAACGTGCAGCTTACCTCGAGACTAGAGGTCACATTTAGTTGGCACTTTAGCTACAGTATGCTCTGGGCTGAGCTCCCAGGAAGGAAGCGCAAGCACCCGGTTTCTTTGGCAAAAGCTCACTGCTCCTCAGAGGCATGTGTGGAGCGAACAGTGTCCTGGTGGTGCGGTGTTCAGGCAGCTTGGAAGCTGCCCCGAAGCTGCTTTCCAAAGGGGGAGAGTCGGGCTTCTCCCACATGCTCCCGTTTCCAACTGGACCCCACAGCGCAGTTACCGGCACTCTCTGACTGGCGACTGGAGACTTTCGGCCACACGGGGCCTTTCTAGGATCACACTTGGTTGCAGCCGGGGTCTTCTGCATGCCGTGCATAGCACTACCCGCTTCATGACTTAGTCAGGCCTAGGTGACTTGGATCGTCCAAATGTCTCACTCGTTGAGCGGGTTTTCTGTTCTTTCTGTCAGGCTGGGCCTACAGTGTACCTTGCGTCACAATAGAGAGATGACAGGTAAGAGTTGCCAGGGGGCTCTGTAGGCTCAGGGATTCTTTCAGTGCAGTTCAGAGGGCCTCCACAGAGGGAGAGCCACGCTGAAGGTAATACTGGCCAAAACGTTGTCCTGGGGCTGCTTTACAGCGCTAGAAATCAAGCTAGGCAAGCGAGGATCAGTTCATTGCCCTTCCCTCTGCATAGACAGGGTTGACCCCAACAGCCTGTTCTGCGCTGTGTGGCTCGGAAAACACAAAGGGGACTCACGGCACCCACGCTCTCCCTCAGAAGGGAATTCATACGCGACTCTCTGAGGCCTCCGGAGAGCCGGAGAGCAGTGAAAGCACTCTATCGAGTCGGGGTTCCTGGAGATGGCTGCACAGCAAACTTTGCTGATAGGAAACGCTCGTGCTTCCCTTGAGGCCTGGGGTCACGTTTACTTTGCACTTTAGCTTGGGCAAGCCGTGGGATGAGCTCCTAGCAAGGCACTGGCGACCACCTGGATTCGTAGGAGAAAACTCACTTGCTTCCCTGAGGCATTCCTAGCAGTGACTAGAAGACGGGTAACGGCACTGTCTTTCAGTCAGCCTTGAGGCCGCCACTATCTACCTTTCAAATGGGGGAACATACTGCCTTTTCCCAGGCTTCTCAATTCCACACCGGATCACCCAGCACATATCCCTCTCTTCTCTGACAAGCCAAAGGAGGCCCTTGGAACACAATTCGGCCTTCTGCGATGAAACTTTGGGATGCAGTCTGTTTGTTCTGCATGTGCTGAATGGCATAATCCTCTAAATGCCCTCAGGCGGCCTAGGTGACTTTGCATGTTCCAAATGCCTAGCAAGGCTCAGGGTACATCTCTACTTTATTTCGGGCTGGACCTAAAGTCTACTTTCTGCCTCACTTAGAGAGACGTCGAGCACGAGTCCCCAAAGTGGATTGGAGCCCCGGTGATTTCTTCCAGGGCAGCATAGGTGTCCTCAACGTGGCAGACCCGCATGGAAAGAAAGCCTGCCCAAGAAGTGTGCTCCTGGGGCTGTTTCAAAGCTGTGGAACGCTAGCCATAGAGAACAGATTAGTTGCCGGCCCTTTCACCTGCATAGTGAGGGATGGTCCCAGAGCCGTGTATCCCTTGATTGTGCTCAGAAGGCTTCTGGTACACGGTGCACTTCCTTGGAAAGAAGTGCCCCCGTGAGAGGCTTGAGCGCTGCGAGGCCTACTAAAGCTACAGCCGTCCATGGACTGAGACTCCCTGGAAACTGGTGCACCCCTGCCTCTGGGAATGGGAAAACGTGCACCTTACCTCGAGACTAGAGGTCACATTTAGTTGGCACTTTAGCTACAGTATGCTCTGGGCTGAGCTCCCAGGAAGGAAGCGCAAGCACCCGGTTTCTTTGGCAAAAGCTCACTGCTCCTCAGAGGCATGTGTGGAGCGAACAGTGTCCTGGTGGTGCGGTGTTCAGGCAGCTTGGAAGCTGCCCCGAAGCTGCTTTCCAAAGGGGGAGAGTCGGGCTTCTCCCACATGCTCCCGTTTCCAACTGGACCCCACAGCGCAGTTACCGGCACTCTCTGACTGGCGACTGGAGACTTTCGGCCACACGGGGCCTTTCTAGGATCACACTTGGTTGCAGCCGGGGTCTTTTGCATGCCGTGCATAGCACTACCCGCTTCATGACTTAGTCAGGCCTAGGTGACTTGGATCGTCCAAATGTCTCACTCGTTGAGCGGTTTTTCTGTTCTTTCTGTCAGGCTGGGCCGACAGTGTACCTTGCGTCACAATAGAGAGATGACAGGTAAGAGTTGCCAGGGGGCTCTGTAGGCTCAGGGATTCTTTCAGTGCAGTTCAGAGGGCCTCCACAGAGGGAGAGCCACGCTGAAGGTAATACTGGCCAAAACGTTGTCCTGGGGCTGCTTTACAGCGCTAGAAATCAAGCTAGGCAAGCGAGGATCAGTTCATTGCCCTTCCCTCTGCATAGACAGGGTTGACCCCAACAGCCTGTTCTGCGCTGTGTGGCTCGGAAAACACAAAGGGGACTCACGGCACCCACGCTCTCCCTCAGAAGGGAATTCATACGCGACTCTCTGAGGCCTCCGGAGAGCCGGAGAGCAGTGAAAGCACTCTATCGAGTCGGGGTTCCTGGAGATGGCTGCACAGCAAACTTTGCTGATAGGAAACGCTCGTGCTTCCCTTGAGGCCTGGGGTCACGTTTACTTTGCACTTTAGCTTGGGCAAGCCGTGGGATGAGCTCCTAGCAAGGCACTGGCGACCACCTGGATTCGTAGGAGAAAACTCACTTGCTTCCCTGAGGCATTCCTAGCAGTGACTAGAAGACGGGTAACGGCACTGTCTTTCAGTCAGCCTTGAGGCCGCCACTATCTACCTTTCAAATGGGGGAACATACTGCCTTTTCCCAGGCTTCTCAATTCCACACCGGATCACCCAGCACATATCCCTCTCTTCTCTGACAAGCCAAAGGAGGCCCTTGGAACACAATTCGCCCTTCTGCGATGAAACTTTGGGATGCAGTCTGTTTGTTCTGCATGTGCTGAATGGCATAATCCTCTAAATGCCCTCAGGCGGCCTAGGTGACTTTGCATGTTCCAAATGCCTGGCAAGGCTCAGGGTACATCTCTACTTTATTTCGGGCTGGACCTAAAGTCTACTTTCTGCCTCACTTAGAGAGACGTCGAGCACGAGTCCCCAAAGTGGATTGGAGCCCCGGTGATTTCTTCCAGGGCAGCATAGGTGTCCTCAACGTGGCAGACCCGCATGGAAAGAAAGCCTGCCCAAGAAGCGTGCTCCTGGGGCTGTTTCAAAGCTGTGGAACGCTAGCCATAGAGAACAGATTAGTTGCCGGCCCTTTCCCCTGCATAGTGAGGGATGGTCCCAGAGCCGTGTATCCCTTGATTGTGCTCAGAAGGCTTCTGGTACACGGTGCACTTCCTTGGAAAGAAGTGCCCCCGTGAGAGGCTTGAGCGCTGGGAGGCCTACTAAAGCTACAGCCGTCCATGGACTGAGACTCCCTGGAAACTGGTGCACCCCTGCCTCTGGGAATGGGAAAACGTGCAGCTTACCTCGAGACTAGAGGTCACATTTAGTTGGCACTTTAGCTACAGTATGCTCTGGGCTGAGCTCCCAGGAAGGAAGCGCAAGCACCCGGTTTCTTTGGCAAAAGCTCACTGCTCCTCAGAGGCATGTGTGGAGCGAACAGTGTCCTGGTGGTGCGGTGTTCAGGCAGCTTGGAAGCTGCCCCGAAGCTGCTTTCCAAAGGGGGAGAGTCGGGCTTCTCCCACATGCTCCCGTTTCCAACTGGACCCCACAGCGCAGTTACCGGCACTCTCTGACTGGCGACTGGAGACTTTCGGCCACACGGGGCCTTTCTAGGATCACACTTGGTTGCAGCCGGGGTCTTTTGCATGCCGTGCATAGCACTACCCGCTTCATGACTTAGTCAGGCCTAGGTGACTTGGATCGTCCAAATGTCTCACTCGTTGAGCGGGTTTTCTGTTCTTTCTGTCAGGCTGGGCCTACAGTGTACCTTGCGTCACAATAGAGAGATGACAGGTAAGAGTTGCCAGGGGGCTCTGTAGGCTCAGGGATTCTTTCAGTGCAGTTCAGAGGGCCTCCACAGAGGGAGAGCCACGCTGAAGGTAATACTGGCCAAAACGTTGTCCTGGGGCTGCTTTACAGCGCTAGAAATCAAGCTAGGCAAGCGAGGATCAGTTCATTGCCCTTCCCTCTGCATAGACAGGGTTGACCCCAACAGCCTGTTCTGCGCTGTGTGGCTCGGAAAACACAAAGGGGACTCACGGCACCCACGCTCTCCCTCAGAAGGGAATTCATACGCGACTCTCTGAGGCCTCCGGAGAGCCGGAGAGCAGTGAAAGCACTCTATCGAGTCGGGGTTCCTGGAGATGGCTGCACAGCAAACTTTGCTGATAGGAAACGCTCGTGCTTCCCTTGAGGCCTGGGGTCACGTTTACTTTGCACTTTAGCTTGGGCAAGCCGTGGGATGAGCTCCTAGCAAGGCACTGGCGACCACCTGGATTCGTAGGAGAAAACTCACTTGCTTCCCTGAGGCATTCCTAGCAGTGACTAGAAGACGGGTAACGGCACTGTCTTTCAGTCAGCCTTGAGGCCGCCACTATCTACCTTTCAAATGGGGGAACATACTGCCTTTTCCCAGGCTTCTCAATTCCACACCGGATCACCCAGCACATATCCCTCTCTTCTCTGACAAGCCAAAGGAGGCCCTTGGAACACAATTCGGCCTTCTGCGATGAAACTTTGGGATGCAGTCTGTTTGTTCTGCATGTGCTGAATGGCATAATCCTCTAAATGCCCTCAGGCGGCCTAGGTGACTTTGCATGTTCCAAATGCCTAGCAAGGCTCAGGGTACATCTCTACTTTATTTCGGGCTGGACCTAAAGTCTACTTTCTGCCTCACTTAGAGAGACGTCGAGCACGAGTCCCCAAAGTGGATTGGAGCCCCGGTGATTTCTTCCAGGGCAGCATAGGTGTCCTCAACGTGGCAGACCCGCATGGAAAGAAAGCCTGCCCAAGAAGCGTGCTCCTGGGGCTGTTTCAAAGCTGTGGAACGCTAGCCATAGAGAACAGATTAGTTGCCGGCCCTTTCACCTGCATAGTGAGGGATGGTCCCAGAGCCGTGTATCCCTTGATTGTGCTCAGAAGGCTTCTGGTACACGGTGCACTTCCTTGGAAAGAAGTGCCCCCGTGAGAGGCTTGAGCGCTGCGAGGCCTACTAAAGCTACAGCCGTCCATGGACTGAGACTCCCTGGAAACTGGTGCACCCCTGCCTCTGGGAATGGGAAAACGTGCAGCTTACCTCGAGACTAGAGGTCACATTTAGTTGGCACTTTAGCTACAGTATGCTCTGGGCTGAGCTCCCAGGAAGGAAGCGCAAGCACCCGGTTTCTTTGGCAAAAGCTCACTGCTCCTCAGAGGCATGTGTGGAGCGAACAGTGTCCTGGTGGTGCGGTGTTCAGGCAGCTTGGAAGCTGCCCCGAAGCTGCTTTCCAAAGGGGGAGAGTCGGGCTTCTCCCACATGCTCCCGTTTCCAACTGGACCCCACAGCGCAGTTACCGGCACTCTCTGACTGGCGACTGGAGACTTTCGGCCACACGGGGCCTTTCTAGGATCACACTTGGTTGCAGCCGGGGTCTTTTGCATGCCGTGCATAGCACTACCCGCTTCATGACTTAGTCAGGCCTAGGTGACTTGGATCGTCCAAATGTCTCACTCGTTGAGCGGGTTTTCTGTTCTTTCTGTCAGGCTGGGCCTACAGTGTACCTTGCGTCACAATAGAGAGATGACAGGTAAGAGTTGCCAGGGGGCTCTGTAGGCTCAGGGATTCTTTCAGTGCAGTTCAGAGGGCCTCCACAGAGGGAGAGCCACGCTGAAGGTAATACTGGCCAAAACGTTGTCCTGGGGCTGCTTTACAGCGCTAGAAATCAAGCTAGGCAAGCGAGGATCAGTTCATTGCCCTTCCCTCTGCATAGACAGGGTTGACCCCAACAGCCTGTTCTGCGCTGTGTGGCTCGGAAAACACAAAGGGGACTCACGGCACCCACGCTCTCCCTCAGAAGGGAATTCATACGCGACTCTCTGAGGCCTCCGGAGAGCCGGAGAGCAGTGAAAGCACTCTATCGAGTCGGGGTTCCTGGAGATGGCTGCACAGCAAACTTTGCTGATAGGAAACGCTCGTGCTTCCCTTGAGGCCTGGGGTCACGTTTACTTTGCACTTTAGCTTGGGCAAGCCGTGGGATGAGCTCCTAGCAAGGCACTGGCGACCACCTGGATTCGTAGGAGAAAACTCACTTGCTTCCCTGGGGCATTCCTAGCAGTGACTAGAAGACGGGTAACGGCACTGTCTTTCAGTCAGCCTTGAGGCCGCCACTATCTACCTTTCAAATGGGGGAACATACTGCCTTTTCCCAGGCTTCTCAATTCCACACCGGATCACCCAGCACATATCCCTCTCTTCTCTGACAAGCCAAAGGAGGCCCTTGGAACACAATTCGGCCTTCTGCGATGAAACTTTGGGATGCAGTCTGTTTGTTCTGCATGTGCTGAATGGCATAATCCTCTAAATGCCCTCAGGCGGCCTAGGTGACTTTGCATGTTCCAAATGCCTGGCAAGGCTCAGGGTACATCTCTACTTTATTTCGGGCTGGACCTAAAGTCTACTTTCTGCCTCACTTAGAGAGACGTCGAGCACGAGTCCCCAAAGTGGATTGGAGCCCCGGTGATTTCTTCCAGGGCAGCATAGGTGTCCTCAACGTGGCAGACCCGCATGGAAAGAAAGCCTGCCCAAGAAGCGTGCTCCTGGGGCTGTTTCAAAGCTGTGGAACGCTAGCCATAGAGAACAGATTAGTTGCCGGCCCTTTCACCTGCATAGTGAGGGATGGTCCCAGAGCCGTGTATCCCTTGATTGTGCTCAGAAGGCTTCTGGTACACGGTGCACTTCCTTGGAAAGAAGTGCCCCCGTGAGAGGCTTGAGCGCTGCGAGGCCTACTAAAGCTACAGCCGTCCATGGACTGAGACTCCCTGGAAACTGGTGCACCCCTGCCTCTGGGAATGGGAAAACGTGCAGCTTACCTCGAGACTAGAGGTCACATTTAGTTGGCACTTTAGCTACAGTATGCTCTGGGCTGAGCTCCCAGGAAGGAAGCGCAAGCACCCGGTTTCTTTGGCAAAAGCTCACTGCTCCTCAGAGGCATGTGTGGAGCGAACAGTGTCCTGGTGGTGCGGTGTTCAGGCAGCTTGGAAGCTGCCCCGAAGCTGCTTTCCAAAGGGGGAGAGTCGGGCTTCTCCCACATGCTCCCGTTTCCAACTGGACCCCACAGCGCAGTTACCGGCACTCTCTGACTGGCGACTGGAGACTTTCGGCCACACGGGGCCTTTCTAGGATCACACTTGGTTGCAGCCGGGGTCTTTTGCATGCCGTGCATAGCACTACCCGCTTCATGACTTAGTCAGGCCTAGGTGACTTGGATCGTCCAAATGTCTCACTCGTTGAGCGGGTTTTCTGTTCTTTCTGTCAGGCTGGGCCTACAGTGTACCTTGCGTCACAATAGAGAGATGACAGGTAAGAGTTGCCAGGGGGCTCTGTAGGCTCAGGGATTCTTTCAGTGCAGTTCAGAGGGCCTCCACAGAGGGAGAGCCACGCTGAAGGTAATACTGGCCAAAACGTTGTCCTGGGGCTGCTTTACAGCGCTAGAAATCAAGCTAGGCAAGCGAGGATCAGTTCATTGCCCTTCCCTCTGCATAGACAGGGTTGACCCCAACAGCCTGTTCTGCGCTGTGTGGCTCGGAAAACACAAAGGGGACTCACGGCACCCACGCTCTCCCTCAGAAGGGAATTCATACGCGACTCTCTGAGGCCTCCGGAGAGCCGGAGAGCAGTGAAAGCACTCTATCGAGTCGGGGTTCCTGGAGATGGCTGCACAGCAAACTTTGCTGATAGGAAACGCTCGTGCTTCCCTTGAGGCCTGGGGTCACGTTTACTTTGCACTTTAGCTTGGGCAAGCCGTGGGATGAGCTCCTAGCAAGGCACTGGCGACCACCTGGATTCGTAGGAGAAAACTCACTTGCTTCCCTGGGGCATTCCTAGCAGTGACTAGAAGACGGGTAACGGCACTGTCTTTCAGTCAGCCTTGAGGCCGCCACTATCTACCTTTCAAATGGGGGAACATACTGCCTTTTCCCAGGCTTCTCAATTCCACACCGGATCACCCAGCACATATCCCTCTCTTCTCTGACAAGCCAAAGGAGGCCCTTGGAACACAATTCGGCCTTCTGCGATGAAACTTTGGGATGCAGTCTGTTTGTTCTGCATGTGCTGAATGGCATAATCCTCTAAATGCCCTCTGGCGGCCTAGGTGACTTTGCATGTTCCAAATGCCTAGCAAGGCTCAGGGTACATCTCTACTTTATTTCGGGCTGGACCTAAAGTCTACTTTCTGCCTCACTTAGAGAGACGTCGAGCACGAGTCCCCAAAGTGGATTGGAGCCCCGGTGATTTCTTCCAGGGCAGCATAGGTGTCCTCAACGTGGCAGACCCGCATGGAAAGAAAGCCTGCCCAAGAAGCGTGCTCCTGGGGCTGTTTCAAAGCTGTGGAACGCTAGCCATAGAGAACAGATTAGTTGCCGGCCCTTTCACCTGCATAGTGAGGGATGGTCCCAGAGCCGTGTATCCCTTGATTGTGCTCAGAAGGCTTCTGGTACACGGTGCACTTCCTTGGAAAGAAGTGCCCCCGTGAGAGGCTTGAGCGCTGCGAGGCCTACTAAAGCTACAGCCGTCCCTGGACTGAGACTCCCTGGAAACTGGTGCACCCCTGCCTCTGGGAATGGGAAAACGTGCACCTTACCTCGAGACTAGAGGTCACATTTAGTTGGCACTTTAGCTACAGTATGCTCTGGGCTGAGCTCCCAGGAAGGAAGCGCAAGCACCCGGTTTCTTTGGCAAAAGCTCACTGCTCCTCAGAGGCATGTGTGGAGCGAACAGTGTCCTGGTGGTGCGGTGTTCAGGCAGCTTGGAAGCTGCCCCGAAGCTGCTTTCCAAAGGGGGAGAGTCGGGCTTCTCCCACATGCTCCCGTTTCCAACTGGACCCCACAGCTCAGTTACCGGCACTCTCTGACTGGCGACTGGAGACTTTCGGCCACACGGGGCCTTTCTAGGATCACACTTGGTTGCAGCCGGGGTCTTTTGCATGCCGTGCATAGCACTACCCGCTTCATGACTTAGTCAGGCCTAGGTGACTTGGATCGTCCAAATGTCTCACTCGTTGAGCGGGTTTTCTGTTCTTTCTGTCAGGCTGGGCCTACAGTGTACCTTGCGTCACAATAGAGAGATGACAGGTAAGAGTTGCCAGGGGGCTCTGTAGGCTCAGGGATTCTTTCAGTGCAGTTCAGAGGGCCTCCACAGAGGGAGAGCCACGCTGAAGGTAATACTGGCCAAAACGTTGTCCTGGGGCTGCTTTACAGCGGTAGAAATCAAGCTAGGCAAGCGAGGATCAGTTCATTGCCCTTCCCTCTGCATAGACAGGGTTGACCCCAACAGCCTGTTCTGCGCTGTGTGGCTCGGAAAACACAAAGGGGACTCACGGCACCCACGCTCTCCCTCAGAAGGGAATTCATACGCGACTCTCTGAGGCCTCCGGAGAGCCGGAGAGCAGTGAAAGCACTCTATCGAGTCGGGGTTCCTGGAGATGGCTGCACAGCAAACTTTGCTGATAGGAAACGCTCGTGCTTCCCTTGAGGCCTGGGGTCACGTTTACTTTGCACTTTAGCTTGGGCAAGCCGTGGGATGAGCTCCTAGCAAGGCACTGGCGACCACCTGGATTCGTAGGAGAAAACTCACTTGCTTCCCTGGGGCATTCCTAGCAGTGACTAGAAGACGGGTAACGGCACTGTCTTTCAGTCAGCCTTGAGGCCGCCACTATCTACCTTTCAAATGGGGGAACATACTGCCTTTTCCCAGGCTTCTCAATTCCACACCGGATCACCCAGCACATATCCCTCTCTTCTCTGACAAGCCAAAGGAGGCCCTTGGAACACAATTCGGCCTTCTGCGATGAAACTTTGGGATGCAGTCTGTTTGTTCTGCATGTGCTGAATGGCATAATCCTCTAAATGCCCTCTGGCGGCCTAGGTGACTTTGCATGTTCCAAATGCCTAGCAAGGCTCAGGGTACATCTCTACTTTATTTCGGGCTGGACCTAAAGTCTACTTTCTGCCTCACTTAGAGAGACGTCGAGCACGAGTCCCCAAAGTGGATTGGAGCCCCGGTGATTTCTTCCAGGGCAGCATAGGTGTCCTCAACGTGGCAGACCCGCATGGAAAGAAAGCCTGCCCAAGAAGCGTGCTCCTGGGGCTGTTTCAAAGCTGTGGAACGCTAGCCATAGAGAACAGATTAGTTGCCGGCCCTTTCACCTGCATAGTGAGGGATGGTCCCAGAGCCGTGTATCCCTTGATTGTGCTCAGAAGGCTTCTGGTACACGGTGCACTTCCTTGGAAAGAAGTGCCCCCGTGAGAGGCTTGAGCGCTGCGAGGCCTACTAAAGCTACAGCCGTCCATGGACTGAGACTCCCTGGAAACTGGTGCACCCCTGCCTCTGGGAATGGGAAAACGTGCACCTTACCTCGAGACTAGAGGTCACATTTAGTTGGCACTTTAGCTACAGTATGCTCTGGGCTGAGCTCCCAGGAAGGAAGCGCAAGCACCCGGTTTCTTTGGCAAAAGCTCACTGCTCCTCAGAGGCATGTGTGGAGCGAACAGTGTCCTGGTGGTGCAGTGTTCAGGCAGCTTGGAAGCTGCCCCGAAGCTGCTTTCCAAAGGGGGAGAGTCGGGCTTCTCCCACATGCTCCCGTTTCCAACTGGACCCCACAGCTCAGTTACCGGCACTCTCTGACTGGCGACTGGAGACTTTCGGCCACACGGGGCCTTTCTAGGATCACACTTGGTTGCAGCCGGGGTCTTTTGCATGCCGTGCATAGCACTACCCGCTTCATGACTTAGTCAGGCCTAGGTGACTTGGATCGTCCAAATGTCTCACTCGTTGAGCGGTTTTTCTGTTCTTTCTGTCAGGCTGGGCCTACAGTGTACCTTGCGTCACAATAGAGAGATGACAGGTAAGAGTTGCCAGGGGGCTCTGTAGGCTCAGGGATTCTTTCAGTGCAGTTCAGAGGGCCTCCACAGAGGGAGAGCCACGCTGAAGGTAATACTGGCCAAAACGTTGTCCTGGGGCTGCTTTACAGCGCTAGAAATCAAGCTAGGCAAGCGAGGATCAGTTCATTGCCCTTCCCTCTGCATAGACAGGGTTGACCCCAACAGCCTGTTCTGCGCTGTGTGGCTCGGAAAACACAAAGGGGACTCACGGCACCCACGCTCTCCCTCAGAAGGGAATTCATACGCGACTCTCTGAGGCCTCCGGAGAGCCGGAGAGCAGTGAAAGCACTCTATCGAGTCGGGGTTCCTGGAGATGGCCGCACAGCAAACTTTGCTGATAGGAAACGCTCGTGCTTCCCTTGAGGCCTGGGGTCACGTTTACTTTGCACTTTAGCTTGGGCAAGCCGTGGGATGAGCTCCTAGCAAGGCACTGGCGACCACCTGGATTCGTAGGAGAAAACTCACTTGCTTCCCTGGGGCATTCCTAGCAGTGACTAGAAGACGGGTAACGGCACTGTCTTTCAGTCAGCCTTGAGGCCGCCACTATCTACCTTTCAAATGGGGGAACATACTGCCTTTTCCCAGGCTTCTCAATTCCACACCGGATCACCCAGCACATATCCCTCTCTTCTCTGACAAGCCAAAGGAGGCCCTTGGAACACAATTCGGCCTTCTGCGATGAAACTTTGGGATGCAGTCTGTTTGTTCTGCATGTGCTGAATGGCATAATCCTCTAAATGCCCTCTGGCGGCCTAGGTGACTTTGCATGTTCCAAATGCCTAGCAAGGCTCAGGGTACATCTCTACTTTATTTCGGGCTGGACCTAAAGTCTACTTTCTGCCTCACTTAGAGAGACGTCGAGCACGAGTCCCCAAAGTGGATTGGAGCCCCGGTGATTTCTTCCAGGGCAGCATAGGTGTCCTCAACGTGGCAGACCCGCATGGAAAGAAAGCCTGCCCAAGAAGCGTGCTCCTGGGGCTGTTTCAAAGCTGTGGAACGCTAGCCATAGAGAACAGATTAGTTGCCGGCCCTTTCACCTGCATAGTGAGGGATGGTCCCAGAGCCGTGTATCCCTTGATTGTGCTCAGAAGGCTTCTGGTACACGGTGCACTTCCTTGGAAAGAAGTGCCCCCGTGAGAGGCTTGAGCGCTGGGAGGCCTACTAAAGCTACAGCCGTCCATGGACTGAGACTCCCTGGAAACTGGTGCACCCCTGCCTCTGGGAATGGGAAAACGTGCACCTTACCTCGAGACTAGAGGTCACATTTAGTTGGCACTTTAGCTACAGTATGCTCTGGGCTGAGCTCCCAGGAAGGAAGCGCAAGCACCCGGTTTCTTTGGCAAAAGCTCACTGCTCCTCAGAGGCATGTGTGGAGCGAACAGTGTCCTGGTGGTGCGGTGTTCAGGCAGCTTGGAAGCTGCCCCGAAGCTGCTTTCCAAAGGGGGAGAGTCGGGCTTCTCCCACATGCTCCCGTTTCCAACTGGACCCCACAGCGCAGTTACCGGCACTCTCTGACTGGCGACTGGAGACTTTCGGCCACACGGGGCCTTTCTAGGATCACACTTCGTTGCAGCCGGGGTCTTTTGCATGCCGTGCATAGCACTACCCGCTTCATGACTTAGTCAGGCCTAGGTGACTTGGATCGTCCAAATGTCTCACTCGTTGAGCGGGTTTTCTGTTCTTTCTGTCAGGCTGGGCCTACAGTGTACCTTGCGTCACAATAGAGAGATGACAGGTAAGAGTTGCCAGGGGGCTCTGTAGGCTCAGGGATTCTTTCAGTGCAGTTCAGAGGGCCTCCACAGAGGGAGAGCCACGCTGAAGGTAATACTGGCCAAAACGTTGTCCTGGGGCTGCTTTACAGCGGTAGAAATCAAGCTAGGCAAGCGAGGATCAGTTCATTGCCCTTCCCTCTGCATAGACAGGGTTGACCCCAACAGCCTGTTCTGCGCTGTGTGGCTCGGAAAACACAAAGGGGACTCACGGCACCCACGCTCTCCCTCAGAAGGGAATTCATACGCGACTCTCTGAGGCCTCCGGAGAGCCGGAGAGCAGTGAAAGCACTCTATCGAGTCGGGGTTCCTGGAGACGGCTGCACAGCAAACTTTGCTGATAGGAAACGCTCGTGCTTCCCTTGAGGCCTGGGGTCACGTTTACTTTGCACTTTAGCTTGGGCAAGCCGTGGGATGAGCTCCTAGCAAGGCACTGGCGACCACCTGGATTCGTAGGAGAAAACTCACTTGCTTCCCTGAGGCATTCCTAGCAGTGACTAGAAGACGGGTAACGGCACTGTCTTTCAGTCAGCCTTGAGGCCGCCACTATCTACCTTTCAAATGGGGGAACATACTGCCTTTTCCCAGGCTTCTCAATTCCACACCGGATCACCCAGCACATATCCCTCTCTTCTCTGACAAGCCAAAGGAGGCCCTTGGAACACAATTCGGCCTTCTGCGATGAAACTTTGGGATGCAGTCTGTTTGTTCTGCATGTGCTGAATGGCATAATCCTCTAAATGCCCTCAGGCGGCCTAGGTGACTTTGCATGTTCCAAATGCCTGGCAAGGCTCAGGGTACATCTCTACTTTATTTCGGGCTGGACCTAAAGTCTACTTTCTGCCTCACTTAGAGAGACGTCGAGCACGAGTCCCCAAAGTGGATTGGAGCCCCGGTGATTTCTTCCAGGGCAGCATAGGTGTCCTCAACGTGGCAGACCCGCATGGAAAGAAAGCCTGCCCAAGAAGCGTGCTCCTGGGGCTGTTTCAAAGCTGTGGAACGCTAGCCATAGAGAACAGATTAGTTGCCGGCCCTTTCACCTGCATAGTGAGGGATGGTCCCAGAGCCGTGTATCCCTTGATTGTGCTCAGAAGGCTTCTGGTACACGGTGCACTTCCTTGGAAAGAAGTGCCCCCGTGAGAGGCTTGAGCGCTGGGAGGCCTACTAAAGCTACAGCCGTCCATGGACTGAGACTCCCTGGAAACTGGTGCACCCCTGCCTCTGGGAATGGGAAAACGTGCACCTTACCTCGAGACTAGAGGTCACATTTAGTTGGCACTTTAGCTACAGTATGCTCTGGGCTGAGCTCCCAGGAAGGAAGCGCAAGCACCCGGTTTCTTTGGCAAAAGCTCACTGCTCCTCAGAGGCATGTGTGGAGCGAACAGTGTCCTGGTGGTGCGGTGTTCAGGCAGCTTGGAAGCTGCCCCGAAGCTGCTTTCCAAAGGGGGAGAGTCGGGCTTCTCCCACATGCTCCCGTTTCCAACTGGACCCCACAGCGCAGTTACCGGCACTCTCTGACTGGCGACTGGAGACTTTCGGCCACACGGGGCCTTTCTAGGATCACACTTGGTTGCAGCCGGGGTCTTTTGCATGCCGTGCATAGCACTACCCGCTTCATGACTTAGTCAGGCCTAGGTGACTTGGATCGTCCAAATGTCTCACTCGTTGAGCGGTTTTTCTGTTCTTTCTGTCAGGCTGGGCCTACAGTGTACCTTGCGTCACAATAGAGAGATGACAGGTAAGAGTTGCCAGGGGGCTCTGTAGGCTCAGGGATTCTTTCAGTGCAGTTCAGAGGGCCTCCACAGAGGGAGAGCCACGCTGAAGGTAATACTGGCCAAAACGTTGTCCTGGGGCTGCTTTACAGCGCTAGAAATCAAGCTAGGCAAGCGAGGATCAGTTCATTGCCCTTCCCTCTGCATAGACAGGGTTGACCCCAACAGCCTGTTCTGCGCTGTGTGGCTCGGAAAACACAAAGGGGACTCACGGCACCCACGCTCTCCCTCAGAAGGGAATTCATACGCGACTCTCTGAGGCCTCCGGAGAGCCGGAGAGCAGTGAAAGCACTCTATCGAGTCGGGGTTCCTGGAGATGGCTGCACAGCAAACTTTGCTGATAGGAAACGCTCGTGCTTCCCTTGAGGCCTGGGGTCACGTTTACTTTGCACTTTAGCTTGGGCAAGCCGTGGGATGAGCTCCTAGCAAGGCACTGGCGACCACCTGGATTCGTAGGAGAAAACTCACTTGCTTCCCTGAGGCATTCCTAGCAGTGACTAGAAGACGGGTAACGGCACTGTCTTTCAGTCAGCCTTGAGGCCGCCACTATCTACCTTTCAAATGGGGGAACATACTGCCTTTTCCCAGGCTTCTCAATTCCACACCGGATCACCCAGCACATATCCCTCTCTTCTCTGACAAGCCAAAGGAGGCCCTTGGAACACAATTCGGCCTTCTGCGATGAAACTTTGGGATGCAGTCTGTTTGTTCTGCATGTGCTGAATGGCATAATCCTCTAAATGCCCTCAGGCGGCCTAGGTGACTTTGCATGTTCCAAATGCCTGGCAAGGCTCAGGGTACATCTCTACTTTATTTCGGGCTGGACCTAAAGTCTACTTTCTGCCTCACTTAGAGAGACGTCGAGCACGAGTCCCCAAAGTGGATTGGAGCCCCGGTGATTTCTTCCAGGGCAGCATAGGTGTCCTCAACGTGGCAGACCCGCATGGAAAGAAAGCCTGCCCAAGAAGCGTGCTCCTGGGGCTGTTTCAAAGCTGTGGAACGCTAGCCATAGAGAACAGATTAGTTGCCGGCCCTTTCACCTGCATAGTGAGGGATGGTCCCAGAGCCGTGTATCCCTTGATTGTGCTCAGAAGGCTTCTGGTACACGGTGCACTTCCTTGGAAAGAAGTGCCCCCGTGAGAGGCTTGAGCGCTGCGAGGCCTACTAAAGCTACAGCCGTCCATGGACTGAGACTCCCTGGAAACTGGTGCACCCCTGCCTCTGGGAATGGGAAAACGTGCACCTTACCTCGAGACTAGAGGTCACATTTAGTTGGCACTTTAGCTACAGTATGCTCTGGGCTGAGCTCCCAGGAAGGAAGCGCAAGCACCCGGTTTCTTTGGCAAAAGCTCACTGCTCCTCAGAGGCATGTGTGGAGCGAACAGTGTCCTGGTGGTGCGGTGTTCAGGCAGCTTGGAAGCTGCCCCGAAGCTGCTTTCCAAAGGGGGAGAGTCGGGCTTCTCCCACATGCTCCCGTTTCCAACTGGACCCCACAGCGCAGTTACCGGCACTCTCTGACTGGCGACTGGAGACTTTCGGCCACACGGGGCCTTTCTAGGATCACACTTGGTTGCAGCCGGGGTCTTTTGCATGCCGTGCATAGCACTACCCGCTTCATGACTTAGTCAGGCCTAGGTGACTTGGATCGTCCAAATGTCTCACTCGTTGAGCGGTTTTTCTGTTCTTTCTGTCAGGCTGGGCCTACAGTGTACCTTGCGTCACAATAGAGAGATGACAGGTAAGAGTTGCCAGGGGGCTCTGTAGGCTCAGGGATTCTTTCAGTGCAGTTCAGAGGGCCTCCACAGAGGGAGAGCCACGCTGAAGGTAATACTGGCCAAAACGTTGTCCTGGGGCTGCTTTACAGCGGTAGAAATCAAGCTAGGCAAGCGAGGATCAGTTCATTGCCCTTCCCTCTGCATAGACAGGGTTGACCCCAACAGCCTGTTCTGCGCTGTGTGGCTCGGAAAACACAAAGGGGACTCACGGCACCCACGCTCTCCCTCAGAAGGGAATTCATACGCGACTCTCTGAGGCCTCCGGAGAGCCGGAGAGCAGTGAAAGCACTCTATCGAGTCGGGGTTCCTGGAGATGGCTGCACAGCAAACTTTGCTGATAGGAAACGCTCGTGCTTCCCTTGAGGCCTGGGGTCACGTTTACTTTGCACTTTAGCTTGGGCAAGCCGTGGGATGAGCTCCTAGCAAGGCACTGGCGACCACCTGGATTCGTAGGAGAAAACTCACTTGCTTCCCTGAGGCATTCCTAGCAGTGACTAGAAGACGGGTAACGGCACTGTCTTTCAGTCAGCCTTGAGGCCGCCACTATCTACCGTTCAAATGGGGGAACATACTGCCTTTTCCCAGGCTTCTCAATTCCACACCGGATCACCCAGCACATATCCCTCTCTTCTCTGACAAGCCAAAGGAGGCCCTTGGAACACAATTCGGCCTTCTGCGATGAAACTTGGGGATGCAGTCTGTTTGTTCTGCATGTGCTGAATGGCATAATCCTCTAAATGCCCTCAGGCGGCCTAGGTGACTTTGCATGTTCCAAATGCCTGGCAAGGCTCAGGGTACATCTCTACTTTATTTCGGGCTGGACCTAAAGTCTACCTTCTGCCTCACTTAGAGAGACGTCGAGCACGAGTCCCCAAAGTGGATTGGAGCCCCGGTGATTTCTTTCAGGGCAGCATAGGTGTCCTCAACGTGGCAGACCCGCATGGAAAGAAAGCCTGCCCAAGAAGCGTGCTCCTGGGGCTGTTTCAAAGCTGTGGAACGCTAGCCATAGAGAACAGATTAGTTGCCGGCCCTTTCACCTGCATAGTGAGGGATGGTCCCAGAGCCGTGTATCCCTTGATTGTGCTCAGAAGGCTTCTGGTACACGGTGCACTTCCTTGGAAAGAAGTGCCCCCGTGAGAGGCTTGAGCGCTGCGAGGCCTACTAAAGCTACAGCCGTCCATGGACTGAGACTCCCTGGAAACTGGTGCACCCCTGCCTCTGGGAATGGGAAAACGTGCACCTTACCTCGAGACTAGAGGTCACATTTAGTTGGCACTTTAGCTACAGTATGCTCTGGGCTGAGCTCCCAGGAAGGAAGCGCAAGCACCCGGTTTCTTTGGCAAAAGCTCACTGCTCCTCAGAGGCATGTGTGGAGCGAACAGTGTCCTGGTGGTGCGGTGTTCAGGCAGCTTGGAAGCTGCCCCGAAGCTGCTTTCCAAAGGGGGAGAGTCGGGCTTCTCCCACATGCTCCCGTTTCCAACTGGACCCCACAGCGCAGTTACCGGCACTCTCTGACTGGCGACTGGAGATTTTCGGCCACACGGGGCCTTTCTAGGATCACACTTCGTTGCAGCCGGGGTCTTCTGCATGCCGTGCATAGCACTACCCGCTTCATGACTTAGTCAGGCCTAGGTGACTTGGATCGTCCAAATGTCTCACTCGTTGAGCGGGTTTTCTGTTCTTTCTGTCAGGCTGGGCCTACAGTGTACCTTGCGTCACAATAGAGAGATGACAGGTAAGAGTTGCCAGGGGGCTCTGTAGGCTCAGGGATTCTTTCAGTGCAGTTCAGAGGGCCTCCACAGAGGGAGAGCCACGCTGAAGGTAATACTGGCCAAAACGTTGTCCTGGGGCTGCTTTACAGCGGTAGAAATCAAGCTAGGCAAGCGAGGATCAGTTCATTGCCCTTCCCTCTGCATAGACAGGGTTGACCCCAACAGCCTGTTCTGCGCTGTGTGGCTCGGAAAACACAAAGGGGACTCACGGCACCCACGCTCTCCCTCAGAAGGGAATTCATACGCGACTCTCTGAGGCCTCCGGAGAGCCGGAGAGCAGTGAAAGCACTCTATCGAGTCGGGGTTCCTGGAGATGGCTGCACAGCAAACTTTGCTGATAGGAAACGCTCGTGCTTCCCTTGAGGCCTGGGGTCACGTTTACTTTGCACTTTAGCTTGGGCAAGCCGTGGGATGAGCTCCTAGCAAGGCACTGGCGACCACCTGGATTCGTAGGAGAAAACTCACTTGCTTCCCTGAGGCATTCCTAGCAGTGACTAGAAGACGGGTAACGGCACTGTCTTTCAGTCAGCCTTGAGGCCGCCACTATCTACCTTTCAAATGGGGGAACATACTGCCTTTTCCCAGGCTTCTCAATTCCACACCGGATCACCCAGCACATATCCCTCTCTTCTCTGACAAGCCAAAGGAGGCCCTTGGAACACAATTCGGCCTTCTGCGATGAAACTTTGGGATGCAGTCTGTTTGTTCTGCATGTGCTGAATGGCATAATCCTCTAAATGCCCTCAGGAGGCCTAGGTGACTTTGCATGTTCCAAATGCCTGGCAAGGCTCAGGGTACATCTCTACTTTATTTCGGGCTGGACCTAAAGTCTACCTTCTGCCTCACTTAGAGAGACGTCGAGCACGAGTCCCCAAAGTGGATTGGAGCCCCGGTGATTTCTTTCAGGGCAGCATAGGTGTCCTCAACGTGGCAGACCCGCATGGAAAGAAAGCCTGCCCAAGAAGCGTGCTCCTGGGGCTGTTTCAAAGCTGTGGAACGCTAGCCATAGAGAACAGATTAGTTGCCGGCCCTTTCACCTGCATAGTGAGGGATGGTCCCAGAGCCGTGTATCCCTTGATTGTGCTCAGAAGGCTTCTGGTACACGGTGCACTTCCTTGGAAAGAAGTGCCCCCGTGAGAGGCTTGAGCGCTGCGAGGCCTACTAAAGCTACAGCCGTCCATGGACTGAGACTCCCTGGAAACTGGTGCACCCCTGCCTCTGGGAATGGGAAAACGTGCACCTTACCTCGAGACTAGAGGTCACATTTAGTTGGCACTTTAGCTACAGTATGCTCTGGGCTGAGCTCCCAGGAAGGAAGCGCAAGCACCCGGTTTCTTTGGCAAAAGCTCACTGCTCCTCAGAGGCATGTGTGGAGCGAACAGTGTCCTGGTGGTGCGGTGTTCAGGCAGCTTGGAAGCTGCCCCGAAGCTGCTTTCCAAAGGGGGAGAGTCGGGCTTCTCCCACATGCTCCCGTTTCCAACTGGACCCCACAGCGCAGTTACCGGCACTCTCTGACTGGCGACTGGAGATTTTCGGCCACACGGGGCCTTTCTAGGATCACACTTCGTTGCAGCCGGGGTCTTCTGCATGCCGTGCATAGCACTACCCGCTTCATGACTTAGTCAGGCCTAGGTGACTTGGATCGTCCAAATGTCTCACTCGTTGAGCGGGTTTTCTGTTCTTTCTGTCAGGCTGGGCCTACAGTGTACCTTGCGTCACAATAGAGAGATGACAGGTAAGAGTTGCCAGGGGGCTCTGTAGGCTCAGGGATTCTTTCAGTGCAGTTCAGAGGGCCTCCACAGAGGGAGAGCCACGCTGAAGGTAATACTGGCCAAAACGTTGTCCTGGGGCTGCTTTACAGCGGTAGAAATCAAGCTAGGCAAGCGAGGATCAGTTCATTGCCCTTCCCTCTGCATAGACAGGGTTGACCCCAACAGCCTGTTCTGCGCTGTGTGGCTCGGAAAACACAAAGGGGACTCACGGCACCCACGCTCTCCCTCAGAAGGGAATTCATACGCGACTCTCTGAGGCCTCCGGAGAGCCGGAGAGCAGTGAAAGCACTCTATCGAGTCGGGGTTCCTGGAGATGGCTGCACAGCAAACTTTGCTGATAGGAAACGCTCGTGCTTCCCTTGAGGCCTGGGGTCACGTTTACTTTGCACTTTAGCTTGGGCAAGCCGTGGGATGAGCTCCTAGCAAGGCACTGGCGACCACCTGGATTCGTAGGAGAAAACTCACTTGCTTCCCTGAGGCATTCCTAGCAGTGACTAGAAGACGGGTAACGGCACTGTCTTTCAGTCAGCCTTGAGGCCGCCACTATCTACCTTTCAAATGGGGGAACATACTGCCTTTTCCCAGGCTTCTCAATTCCACACCGGATCACCCAGCACATATCCCTCTCTTCTCTGACAAGCCAAAGGAGGCCCTTGGAACACAATTCGGCCTTCTGCGATGAAACTTTGGGATGCAGTCTGTTTGTTCTGCATGTGCTGAATGGCATAATCCTCTAAATGCCCTCAGGCGGCCTAGGTGACTTTGCATGTTCCAAACGCCTGGCAAGGCTCAGGGTACATCTCTACTTTATTTCGGGCTGGACCTAAAGTCTACCTTCTGCCTCACTTAGAGAGACGTCGAGCACGAGTCCCCAAAGTGGATTGGAGCCCCGGTGATTTCTTTCAGGGCAGCATAGGTGTCCTCAACGTGGCAGACCCGCATGGAAAGAAAGCCTGCCCAAGAAGCGTGCTCCTGGGGCTGTTTCAAAGCTGTGGAACGCTAGCCATAGAGAACAGATTAGTTGCCGGCCCTTTCACCTGCATAGTGAGGGATGGTCCCAGAGCCGTGTATCCCTTGATTGTGCTCAGAAGGCTTCTGGTACACGGTGCACTTCCTTGGAAAGAAGTGCCCCCGTGAGAGGCTTGAGCGCTGCGAGGCCTACTAAAGCTACAGCCGTCCATGGACTGAGACTCCCTGGAAACTGGTGCACCCCTGCCTCTGGGAATGGGAAAACGTGCACCTTACCTCGAGACTAGAGGTCACATTCAGTTGGCACTTTAGCTACAGTATGCTCTGGGCTGAGCTCCCAGGAAGGAAGCGCAAGCACCCGGTTTCTTTGGCAAAAGCTCACTGCTCCTCAGAGGCATGTGTGGAGCGAACAGTGTCCTGGTGGTGCGGTGTTCAGGCAGCTTGGAAGCTGCCCCGAAGCTGCTTTCCAAAGGGGGAGAGTCGGGCTTCTCCCACATGCTCCCGTTTCCAACTGGACCCCACAGCGCAGTTACCGGCACTCTCTGACTGGCGACTGGAGACTTTCGGCCACACGGGGCCTTTCTAGGATCACACTTGGTTGCAGCCGGGGTCTTTTGCATGCCGTGCATAGCACTACCCGCTTCATGACTTAGTCAGGCCTAGGTGACTTGGATCGTCCAAATGTCTCACTCGTTGAGCGGTTTTTCTGTTCTTTCTGTCAGGCTGGGCCTACAGTGTACCTTGCGTCACAATAGAGAGATGACAGGTAAGAGTTGCCAGGGGGCTCTGTAGGCTCAGGGATTCTTTCAGTGCAGTTCAGAGGGCCTCCACAGAGGGAGAGCCACGCTGAAGGTAATACTGGCCAAAACGTTGTCCTGGGGCTGCTTTACAGCGGTAGAAATCAAGCTAGGCAAGCGAGGATCAGTTCATTGCACTTCCCTCTGCATAGACAGGGTTGACCCCAACAGCCTGTTCTGCGCTGTGTGGCTCGGAAAACACAAAGGGGACTCACGGCACCCACGCTCTCCCTCAGAAGGGAATTCATACGCGACTCTCTGAGGCCTCCGGAGAGCCGGAGAGCAGTGAAAGCACTCTATCGAGTCGGGGTTCTTGGAGATGGCTGCACAGCAAACTTTGCTGATAGGAAACGCTCGTGCTTCCCTTGAGGCCTGGGGTCACGTTTACTTTGCACTTTAGCTTGGGCAAGCCGTGGGATGAGCTCCTAGCAAGGCACTGGCGACCACCTGGATTCGTAGGAGAAAACTCACTTGCTTCCCTGAGGCATTCCTAGCAGTGACTAGAAGACGGGTAACGGCACTGTCTTTCAGTCAGCCTTGAGGCCGCCACTATCTACCTTTCAAATGGGGGAACATACTGCCTTTTCCCAGGCTTCTCAATTCCACACCGGATCACCCAGCACATATCCCTCTCTTCTCTGACAAGCCAAAGGAGGCCCTTGGAACACAATTCGGCCTTCTGCGATGAAACTTGGGGATGCAGTCTGTTTGTTCTGCATGTGCTGAATGGCATAATCCTCTAAATGCCCTCAGGCGGCCTAGGTGACTTTGCATGTTCCAAATGCCTGGCAAGGCTCAGGGTACATCTCTACTTTATTTCGGGCTGGACCTAAAGTCTACCTTCTGCCTCACTTAGAGAGACGTCGAGCACGAGTCCCCAAAGTGGATTGGAGCCCCGGTGATTTCTTTCAGGGCAGCATAGGTGTCCTCAACGTGGCAGACCCGCATGGAAAGAAAGCCTGCCCAAGAAGCGTGCTCCTGGGGCTGTTTCAAAGCTGTGGAACGCTAGCCATAGAGAACAGATTAGTTGCCGGCCCTTTCACCTGCATAGTGAGGGATGGTCCCAGAGCCGTGTATCCCTTGATTGTGCTCAGAAGGCTTCTGGTACACGGTGCACTTCCTTGGAAAGAAGTGCCCCCGTGAGAGGCTTGAGCGCTGCGAGGCCTACTAAAGCTACAGCCGTCCATGGACTGAGACTCCCTGGAAACTGGTGCACCCCTGCCTCTGGGAATGGGAAAACGTGCACCTTACCTCGAGACTAGAGGTCACATTTAGTTGGCACTTTAGCTACAGTATGCTCTGGGCTGAGCTCCCAGGAAGGAAGCGCAAGCACCCGGTTTCTTTGGCAAAAGCTCACTGCTCCTCAGAGGCATGTGTGGAGCGAACAGTGTCCTGGTGGTGCGGTGTTCAGGCAGCTTGGAAGCTGCCCCGAAGCTGCTTTCCAAAGGGGGAGAGTCGGGCTTCTCCCACATGCTCCCGTTTCCAACTGGACCCCACAGCGCAGTTACCGGCACTCTCTGACTGGCGACTGGAGATTTTCGGCCACACGGGGCCTTTCTAGGATCACACTTCGTTGCAGCCGGGGTCTTCTGCATGCCGTGCATAGCACTACCCGCTTCATGACTTAGTCAGGCCTAGGTGACTTGGATCGTCCAAATGTCTCACTCGTTGAGCGGGTTTTCTGTTCTTTCTGTCAGGCTGGGCCTACAGTGTACCTTGCGTCACAATAGAGAGATGACAGGTAAGAGTTGCCAGGGGGCTCTGTAGGCTCAGGGATTCTTTCAGTGCAGTTCAGAGGGCCTCCACAGAGGGAGAGCCACGCTGAAGGTAATACTGGCCAAAACGTTGTCCTGGGGCTGCTTTACAGCGGTAGAAATCAAGCTAGGCAAGCGAGGATCAGTTCATTGCCCTTCCCTCTGCATAGACAGGGTTGACCCCAACAGCCTGTTCTGCGCTGTGTGGCTCGGAAAACACAAAGGGGACTCACGGCACCCACGCTCTCCCTCAGAAGGGAATTCATACGCGACTCTCTGAGGCCTCCGGAGAGCCGGAGAGCAGTGAAAGCACTCTATCGAGTCGGGGTTCCTGGAGATGGCTGCACAGCAAACTTTGCTGATAGGAAACGCTCGTGCTTCCCTTGAGGCCTGGGGTCACGTTTACTTTGCCCTTTAGCTTGGGCAAGCCGTGGGATGAGCTCCTAGCAAGGCACTGGCGACCACCTGGATTCGTAGGAGAAAACTCACTTGCTTCCCTGAGGCATTCCTAGCAGTGACTAGAAGACGGGTAACGGCACTGTCTTTCAGTCAGCCTTGAGGCCGCCACTATCTACCTTTCAAATGGGGGAACATACTGCCTTTTCCCAGGCTTCTCAATTCCACACCGGATCACCCAGCACATATCCCTCTCTTCTCTGACAAGCCAAAGGAGGCCCTTGGAACACAATTCGGCCTTCTGCGATGAAACTTTGGGATGCAGTCTGTTTGTTCTGCATGTGCTGAATGGCATAATCCTCTAAATGCCCTCAGGCGGCCTAGGTGACTTTGCATGTTCCAAATGCCTGGCAAGGCTCAGGGTACATCTCTACTTTATTTCGGGCTGGACCTAAAGTCTACCTTCTGCCTCACTTAGAGAGACGTCGAGCACGAGTCCCCAAAGTGGATTGGAGCCCCGGTGATTTCTTTCAGGGCAGCATAGGTGTCCTCAACGTGGCAGACCCGCATGGAAAGAAAGCCTGCCCAAGAAGCGTGCTCCTGGGGCTGTTTCAAAGCTGTGGAACGCTAGCCATAGAGAACAGATTAGTTGCCGGCCCTTTCACCTGCATAGTGAGGGATGGTCCCAGAGCCGTGTATCCCTTGATTGTGCTCAGAAGGCTTCTGGTACACGGTGCACTTCCTTGGAAAGAAGTGCCCCCGTGAGAGGCTTGAGCGCTGCGAGGCCTACTAAAGCTACAGCCGTCCATGGACTGAGACTCCCTGGAAACTGGTGCACCCCTGCCTCTGGGAATGGGAAAACGTGCACCTTACCTCGAGACTAGAGGTCACATTTAGTTGGCACTTTAGCTACAGTATGCTCTGGGCTGAGCTCCCAGGAAGGAAGCGCAAGCACCCGGTTTCTTTGGCAAAAGCTCACTGCTCCTCAGAGGCATGTGTGGAGCGAACAGTGTCCTGGTGGTGCGGTGTTCAGGCAGCTTGGAAGCTGCCCCGAAGCTGCTTTCCAAAGGGGGAGAGTCGGGCTTCTCCCACATGCTCCCGTTTCCAACTGGACCCCACAGCGCAGTTACCGGCACTCTCTGACTGGCGACTGGAGACTTTCGGCCACACGGGGCCTTTCTAGGATCACACTTCGTTGCAGCCGGGGTCTTTTGCATGCCGTGCATAGCACTACCCGCTTCATGACTTAGTCAGGCCTAGGTGACTTGGATCGTCCAAATGTCTCACTCGTTGAGCGGGTTTTCTGTTCTTTTTGTCAGGCTGGGCCTACAGTGTACCTTGCGTCACAATAGAGAGATGACAGGTAAGAGTTGCCAGGGGGCTCTGTAGGCTCAGGGATTCTTTCAGTGCAGTTCAGAGGGCCTCCACAGAGGGAGAGCCACGCTGAAGGTAATACTGGCCAAAACGTTGTCCTGGGGCTGCTTTACAGCGGTAGAAATCAAGCTAGGCAAGCGAGGATCAGTTCATTGCCCTTCCCTCTGCATAGACAGGGTTGACCCCAACAGCCTGTTCTGCGCTGTGTGGCTCGGAAAACACAAAGGGGACTCACGGCACCCACGCTCTCCCTCAGAAGGGAATTCATACGCGACTCTCTGAGGCCTCCGGAGAGCCGGAGAGCAGTGAAAGCACTCTATCGAGTCGGGGTTCCTGGAGATGGCTGCACAGCAAACTTTGCTGATAGGAAACGCTCGTGCTTCCCTTGAGGCCTGGGGTCACGTTTACTTTGCACTTTAGCTTGGGCAAGCCGTGGGATGAGCTCCTAGCAAGGCACTGGCGACCACCTGGATTCGTAGGAGAAAACTCACTTGCTTCCCTGAGGCATTCCTAGCAGTGACTAGAAGACGGGTAACGGCACTGTCTTTCAGTCAGCCTTGAGGCCGCCACTATCTACCTTTCAAATGGGGGAACATACTGCCTTTTCCCAGGCTTCTCAATTCCACACCGGATCACCCAGCACATATCCCTCTCTTCTCTGACAAGCCAAAGGAGGCCCTTGGAACACAATTCGGCCTTCTGCGATGAAACTTTGGGATGCAGTCTGTTTGTTCTGCATGTGCTGAATGGCATAATCCTCTAAATGCCCTCAGGCGGCCTAGGTGACTTTGCATGTTCCAAACGCCTGGCAAGGCTCAGGGTACATCTCTACTTTATTTCGGGCTGGACCTAAAGTCTACCTTCTGCCTCACTTAGAGAGACGTCGAGCACGAGTCCCCAAAGTGGATTGGAGCCCCGGTGATTTCTTTCAGGGCAGCATAGGTGTCCTCAACGTGGCAGACCCGCATGGAAAGAAAGCCTGCCCAAGAAGCGTGCTCCTGGGGCTGTTTCAAAGCTGTGGAACGCTAGCCATAGAGAACAGATTAGTTGCCGGCCCTTTCACCTGCATAGTGAGGGATGGTCCCAGAGCCGTGTATCCCTTGATTGTGCTCAGAAGGCTTCTGGTACACGGTGCACTTCCTTGGAAAGAAGTGCCCCCGTGAGAGGCTTGAGCGCTGCGAGGCCTACTAAAGCTACAGCCGTCCATGGACTGAGACTCCCTGGAAACTGGTGCACCCCTGCCTCTGGGAATGGGAAAACGTGCACCTTACCTCGAGACTAGAGGTCACATTCAGTTGGCACTTTAGCTACAGTATGCTCTGGGCTGAGCTCCCAGGAAGGAAGCGCAAGCACCCGGTTTCTTTGGCAAAAGCTCACTGCTCCTCAGAGGCATGTGTGGAGCGAACAGTGTCCTGGTGGTGCGGTGTTCAGGCAGCTTGGAAGCTGCCCCGAAGCTGCTTTCCAAAGGGGGAGAGTCGGGCTTCTCCCACATGCTCCCGTTTCCAACTGGACCCCACAGCGCAGTTACCGGCACTCTCTGACTGGCGACTGGAGACTTTCGGCCACACGGGGCCTTTCTAGGATCACACTTGGTTGCAGCCGGGGTCTTTTGCATGCCGTGCATAGCACTACCCGCTTCATGACTTAGTCAGGCCTAGGTGACTTGGATCGTCCAAATGTCTCACTCGTTGAGCGGTTTTTCTGTTCTTTCTGTCAGGCTGGGCCTACAGTGTACCTTGCGTCACAATAGAGAGATGACAGGTAAGAGTTGCCAGGGGGCTCTGTAGGCTCAGGGATTCTTTCAGTGCAGTTCAGAGGGCCTCCACAGAGGGAGAGCCACGCTGAAGGTAATACTGGCCAAAACGTTGTCCTGGGGCTGCTTTACAGCGCTAGAAATCAAGCTAGGCAAGCGAGGATCAGTTCATTGCCCTTCCCTCTGCATAGACAGGGTTGACCCCAACAGCCTGTTCTGCGCTGTGTGGCTCGGAAAACACAAAGGGGACTCACGGCACCCACGCTCTCCCTCAGAAGGGAATTCATACGCGACTCTCTGAGGCCTCCGGAGAGCCGGAGAGCAGTGAAAGCACTCTATCGAGTCGGGGTTCCTGGAGATGGCTGCACAGCAAACTTTGCTGATAGGAAACGCTCGTGCTTCCCTTGAGGCCTGGGGTCACGTTTACTTTGCACTTTAGCTTGGGCAAGCCGTGGGATGAGCTCCTAGCAAGGCACTGGCGACCACCTGGATTCGTAGGAGAAAACTCACTTGCTTCCCTGAGGCATTCCTAGCAGTGACTAGAAGACGGGTAACGGCACTGTCTTTCAGTCAGCCTTGAGGCCGCCACTATCTACCTTTCAAATGGGGGAACATACTGCCTTTTCCCAGGCTTCTCAATTCCACACCGGATCACCCAGCACATATCCCTCTCTTCTCTGACAAGCCAAAGGAGGCCCTTGGAACACAATTCGGCCTTCTGCGATGAAACTTGGGGATGCAGTCTGTTTGTTCTGCATGTGCTGAATGGCATAATCCTCTAAATGCCCTCAGGCGGCCTAGGTGACTTTGCATGTTCCAAACGCCTAGCAAGGCTCAGGGTACATCTCTACTTTATTTCGGGCTGGACCTAAAGTCTACTTTCTGCCTCACTTAGAGAGACGTCGAGCACGAGTCCCCAAAGTGGATTGGAGCCCCGGTGATTTCTTCCAGGGCAGCATAGGTGTCCTCAACGTGGCAGACCCGCATGGAAAGAAAGCCTGCCCAAGAAGCGTGCTCCTGGGGCTGTTTCAAAGCTGTGGAACGCTAGCCATAGAGAACAGATTAGTTGCCGGCCCTTTCACCTGCATAGTGAGGGATGGTCCCAGAGCCGTGTATCCCTTGATTGTGCTCAGAAGGCTTCTGGTACACGGTGCACTTCCTTGGAAAGAAGTGCCCCCGTGAGAGGCTTGAGCGCTGCGAGGCCTACTAAAGCTACAGCCGTCCATGGACTGAGACTCCCTGGAAACTGGTGCACCCCTGCCTCTGGGAATGGGAAAACGTGCACCTTACCTCGAGACTAGAGGTCACATTTAGTTGGCACTTTAGCTACAGTATGCTCTGGGCTGAGCTCCCAGGAAGGAAGCGCAAGCACCCGGTTTCTTTGGCAAAAGCTCACTGCTCCTCAGAGGCATGTGTGGAGCGAACAGTGTCCTGGTGGTGCGGTGTTCAGGCAGCTTGGAAGCTGCCCCGAAGCTGCTTTCCAAAGGGGGAGAGTCGGGCTTCTCCCACATGCTCCCGTTTCCAACTGGACCCCACAGCGCAGTTACCGGCACTCTCTGACTGGCGACTGGAGACTTTCGGCCACACGGGGCCTTTCTAGGATCACACTTGGTTGCAGCCGGGGTCTTCTGCATGCCGTGCATAGCACTACCCGCTTCATGACTTAGTCAGGCCTAGGTGACTTGGATCGTCCAAATGTCTCACTCGTTGAGCGGGTTTTCTGTTCTTTCTGTCAGGCTGGGCCTACAGTGTACCTTGCGTCACAATAGAGAGATGACAGGTAAGAGTTGCCAGGGGGCTCTGTAGGCTCAGGGATTCTTTCAGTGCAGTTCAGAGGGCCTCCACAGAGGGAGAGCCACGCTGAAGGTAATACTGGCCAAAACGTTGTCCTGGGGCTGCTTTACAGCGCTAGAAATCAAGCTAGGCAAGCGAGGATCAGTTCATTGCCCTTCCCTCTGCATAGACAGGGTTGACCCCAACAGCCTGTTCTGCGCTGTGTGGCTCGGAAAACACAAAGGGGACTCACGGCACCCACGCTCTCCCTCAGAAGGGAATTCATACGCGACTCTCTGAGGCCTCCGGAGAGCCGGAGAGCAGTGAAAGCACTCTATCGAGTCGGGGTTCCTGGAGATGGCTGCACAGCAAACTTTGCTGATAGGAAACGCTCGTGCTTCCCTTGAGGCCTGGGGTCACGTTTACTTTGCACTTTAGCTTGGGCAAGCCGTGGGATGAGCTCCTAGCAAGGCACTGGCGACCACCTGGATTCGTAGGAGAAAACTCACTTGCTTCCCTGAGGCATTCCTAGCAGTGACTAGAAGACGGGTAACGGCACTGTCTTTCAGTCAGCCTTGAGGCCGCCACTATCTACCTTTCAAATGGGGGAACATACTGCCTTTTCCCAGGCTTCTCAATTCCACACCGGATCACCCAGCACATATCCCTCTCTTCTCTGACAAGCCAAAGGAGGCCCTTGGAACACAATTCGGCCTTCTGCGATGAAACTTGGGGATGCAGTCTGTTTGTTCTGCATGTGCTGAATGGCATAATCCTCTAAATGCCCTCAGGCGGCCTAGGTGACTTTGCATGTTCCAAATGCCTAGCAAGGCTCAGGGTACATCTCTACTTTATTTCGGGCTGGACCTAAAGTCTACTTTCTGCCTCACTTAGAGAGACGTCGAGCACGAGTCCCCAAAGTGGATTGGAGCCCCGGTGATTTCTTCCAGGGCAGCATAGGTGTCCTCAACGTGGCAGACCCGCATGGAAAGAAAGCCTGCCCAAGAAGCGTGCTCCTGGGGCTGTTTCAAAGCTGTGGAACGCTAGCCATAGAGAACAGATTAGTTGCCGGCCCTTTCACCTGCATAGTGAGGGATGGTCCCAGAGCCGTGTATCCCTTGATTGTGCTCAGAAGGCTTCTGGTACACGGTGCACTTCCTTGGAAAGAAGTGCCCCCGTGAGAGGCTTGAGCGCTGGGAGGCCTACTAAAGCTACAGCCGTCCATGGACTGAGACTCCCTGGAAACTGGTGCACCCCTGCCTCTGGGAATGGGAAAACGTGCACCTTACCTCGAGACTAGAGGTCACATTTAGTTGGCACTTTAGCTACAGTATGCTCTGGGCTGAGCTCCCAGGAAGGAAGCGCAAGCACCCGGTTTCTTTGGCAAAAGCTCACTGCTCCTCAGAGGCATGTGTGGAGCGAACAGTGTCCTGGTGGTGCGGTGTTCAGGCAGCTTGGAAGCTGCCCCGAAGCTGCTTTCCAAAGGGGGAGAGTCGGGCTTCTCCCACATGCTCCCGTTTCCAACTGGACCCCACAGCGCAGTTACCGGCACTCTCTGACTGGCGACTGGAGACTTTCGGCCACACGGGGCCTTTCTAGGATCACACTTCGTTGCAGCCGGGGTCTTCTGCATGCCGTGCATAGCACTACCCGCTTCATGACTTAGTCAGGCCTAGGTGACTTGGATCGTCCAAATGTCTCACTCGTTGAGCGGGTTTTCTGTTCTTTCTGTCAGGCTGGGCCTACAGTGTACCTTGCGTCACAATAGAGAGATGACAGGTAAGAGTTGCCAGGGGGCTCTGTAGGCTCAGGGATTCTTTCAGTGCAGTTCAGAGGGCCTCCACAGAGGGAGAGCCACGCTGAAGGTAATACTGGCCAAAACGTTGTCCTGGGGCTGCTTTACAGCGGTAGAAATCAAGCTAGGCAAGCGAGGATCAGTTCATTGCCCTTCCCTCTGCATAGACAGGGTTGACCCCAACAGCCTGTTCTGCGCTGTGTGGCTCGGAAAACACAAAGGGGACTCACGGCACCCACGCTCTCCCTCAGAAGGGAATTCATACGCGACTCTCTGAGGCCTCCGGAGAGCCGGAGAGCAGTGAAAGCACTCTATCGAGTCGGGGTTCCTGGAGATGGCTGCACAGCAAACTTTGCTGATAGGAAACGCTCGTGCTTCCCTTGAGGCCTGGGGTCACGTTTACTTTGCACTTTAGCTTGGGCAAGCCGTGGGATGAGCTCCTAGCAAGGCACTGGCGACCACCTGGATTCGTAGGAGAAAACTCACTTGCTTCCCTGAGGCATTCCTAGCAGTGACTAGAAGACGGGTAACGGCACTGTCTTTCAGTCAGCCTTGAGGCCGCCACTATCTACCTTTCAAATGGGGGAACATACTGCCTTTTCCCAGGCTTCTCAATTCCACACCGGATCACCCAGCACATATCCCTCTCTTCTCTGACAAGCCAAAGGAGGCCCTTGGAACACAATTCGGCCTTCTGCGATGAAACTTTGGGATGCAGTCTGTTTGTTCTGCATGTGCTGAATGGCATAATCCTCTAAATGCCCTCAGGCGGCCTAGGTGACTTTGCATGTTCCAAATGCCTAGCAAGGCTCAGGGTACATCTCTACTTTATTTCGGGCTGGACCTAAAGTCTACTTTCTGCCTCACTTAGAGAGACGTCGAGCACGAGTCCCCAAAGTGGATTGGAGCCCCGGTGATTTCTTTCAGGGCAGCATAGGTGTCCTCAACGTGGCAGACCCGCATGGAAAGAAAGCCTGCCCAAGAAGCGTGCTCCTGGGGCTGTTTCAAAGCTGTGGAACGCTAGCCATAGAGAACAGATTAGTTGCCGGCCCTTTCACCTGCATAGTGAGGGATGGTCCCAGAGCCGTGTATCCCTTGATTGTGCTCAGAAGGCTTCTGGTACACGGTGCACTTCCTTGGAAAGAAGTGCCCCCGTGAGAGGCTTGAGCGCTGCGAGGCCTACTAAAGCTACAGCCGTCCATGGACTGAGACTCCCTGGAAACTGGTGCACCCCTGCCTCTGGGAATGGGAAAACGTGCACCTTACCTCGAGACTAGAGGTCACATTTAGTTGGCACTTTAGGTACAGTATGCTCTGGGCTGAGCTCCCAGGAAGGAAGCGCAAGCACCCGGTTTCTTTGGCAAAAGCTCACTGCTCCTCAGAGGCATGTGTGGAGCGAACAGTGTCCTGGTGGTGCGGTGTTCAGGCAGCTTGGAAGCTGCCCCGAAGCTGCTTTCCAAAGGGGGAGAGTCGGGCTTCTCCCACATGCTCCCGTTTCCAACTGGACCCCACAGCGCAGTTACCGGCACTCTCTGACTGGCGACTGGAGACTTTCGGCCACACGGGGCCTTTCTAGGATCACACTTGGTTGCAGCCGGGGTCTTCTGCATGCCGTGCATAGCACTACCCGCTTCATGACTTAGTCAGGCCTAGGTGACTTGGATCGTCCAAATGTCTCACTCGTTGAGCGGGTTTTCTGTTCTTTCTGTCAGGCTGGGCCTACAGTGTACCTTGCGTCACAATAGAGAGATGACAGGTAAGAGTTGCCAGGGGGCTCTGTAGGCTCAGGGATTCTTTCAGTGCAGTTCAGAGGGCCTCCACAGAGGGAGAGCCACGCTGAAGGTAATACTGGCCAAAACGTTGTCCTGGGGCTGCTTTACAGCGCTAGAAATCAAGCTAGGCAAGCGAGGATCAGTTCATTGCCCTTCCCTCTGCATAGACAGGGTTGACCCCAACAGCCTGTTCTGCGCTGTGTGGCTCGGAAAACACAAAGGGGACTCACGGCACCCACGCTCTCCCTCAGAAGGGAATTCATACGCGACTCTCTGAGGCCTCCGGAGAGCCGGAGAGCAGTGAAAGCACTCTATCGAGTCGGGGTTCCTGGAGATGGCTGCACAGCAAACTTTGCTGATAGGAAACGCTCGTGCTTCCCTTGAGGCCTGGGGTCACGTTTACTTTGCACTTTAGCTTGGGCAAGCCGTGGGATGAGCTCCTAGCAAGGCACTGGCGACCACCTGGATTCGTAGGAGAAAACTCACTTGCTTCCCTGAGGCATTCCTAGCAGTGACTAGAAGACGGGTAACGGCACTGTCTTTCAGTCAGCCTTGAGGCCGCCACTATCTACCTTTCAAATGGGGGAACATACTGCCTTTTCCCAGGCTTCTCAATTCCACACCGGATCACCCAGCACATATCCCTCTCTTCTCTGACAAGCCAAAGGAGGCCCTTGGAACACAATTCGGCCTTCTGCGATGAAACTTTGGGATGCAGTCTGTTTGTTCTGCATGTGCTGAATGGCATAATCCTCTAAATGCCCTCAGGCGGCCTAGGTGACTTTGCATGTTCCAAATGCCTGGCAAGGCTCAGGGTACATCTCTACTTTATTTCGGGCTGGACCTAAAGTCTACTTTCTGCCTCACTTAGAGAGACGTCGAGCACGAGTCCCCAAAGTGGATTGGAGCCCCGGTGATTTCTTCCAGGGCAGCATAGGTGTCCTCAACGTGGCAGACCCGCATGGAAAGAAAGCCTGCCCAAGAAGCGTGCTCCTGGGGCTGTTTCAAAGCTGTGGAACGCTAGCCATAGAGAACAGATTAGTTGCCGGCCCTTTCACCTGCATAGTGAGGGATGGTCCCAGAGCCGTGTATCCCTTGATTGTGCTCAGAAGGCTTCTGGTACACGGTGCACTTCCTTGGAAAGAAGTGCCCCCGTGAGAGGCTTGAGCGCTGCGAGGCCTACTAAAGCTACAGCCGTCCATGGACTGAGACTCCCTGGAAACTGGTGCACCCCTGCCTCTGGGAATGGGAAAACGTGCACCTTACCTCGAGACTAGAGGTCACATTTAGTTGGCACTTTAGCTACAGTATGCTCTGGGCTGAGCTCCCAGGAAGGAAGCGCAAGCACCCGGTTTCTTTGGCAAAAGCTCACTGCTCCTCAGAGGCATGTGTGGAGCGAACAGTGTCCTGGTGGTGTGGTGTTCAGGCAGCTTGGAAGCTGCCCCGAAGCTGCTTTCCAAAGGGGGAGAGTCGGGCTTCTCCCACATGCTCCCGTTTCCAACTGGACCCCACAGCGCAGTTACCGGCACTCTCTGACTGGCGACTGGAGACTTTCGGCCACACGGGGCCTTTCTAGGATCACACTTGGTTGCAGCCGGGGTCTTCTGCATGCCGTGCATAGCACTACCCGCTTCATGACTTAGTCAGGCCTAGGTGACTTGGATCGTCCAAATGTCTCACTCGTTGAGCGGGTTTTCTGTTCTTTCTGTCAGGCTGGGCCTACAGTGTACCTTGCGTCACAATAGAGAGATGACAGGTAAGAGTTGCCAGGGGGCTCTGTAGGCTCAGGGATTCTTTCAGTGCAGTTCAGAGGGCCTCCACAGAGGGAGAGCCACGCTGAAGGTAATACTGGCCAAAACGTTGTCCTGGGGCTGCTTTACAGCGCTAGAAATCAAGCTAGGCAAGCGAGGATCAGTTCATTGCCCTTCCCTCTGCATAGACAGGGTTGACCCCAACAGCCTGTTCTGCGCTGTGTGGCTCGGAAAACACAAAGGGGACTCACGGCACCCACGCTCTCCCTCAGAAGGGAATTCATACGCGACTCTCTGAGGCCTCCGGAGAGCCGGAGAGCAGTGAAAGCACTCTATCGAGTCGGGGTTCCTGGAGATGGCTGCACAGCAAACTTTGCTGATAGGAAACGCTCGTGCTTCCCTTGAGGCCTGGGGTCACGTTTACTTTGCACTTTAGCTTGGGCAAGCCGTGGGATGAGCTCCTAGCAAGGCACTGGCGACCACCTGGATTCGTAGGAGAAAACTCACTTGCTTCCCTGAGGCATTCCTAGCAGTGACTAGAAGACGGGTAACGGCACTGTCTTTCAGTCAGCCTTGAGGCCGCCACTATCTACCTTTCAAATGGGGGAACATACTGCCTTTTCCCAGGCTTCTCAATTCCACACCGGATCACCCAGCACATATCCCTCTCTTCTCTGACAAGCCAAAGGAGGCCCTTGGAACACAATTCGGCCTTCTGCGATGAAACTTGGGGATGCAGTCTGTTTGTTCTGCATGTGCTGAATGGCATAATCCTCTAAATGCCCTCAGGCGGCCTAGGTGACTTTGCATGTTCCAAATGCCTGGCAAGGCTCAGGGTACATCTCTACTTTATTTCGGGCTGGACCTAAAGTCTACTTTCTGCCTCACTTAGAGAGACGTCGAGCACGAGTCCCCAAAGTGGATTGGAGCCCCGGTGATTTCTTCCAGGGCAGCATAGGTGTCCTCAACGTGGCAGACCCGCATGGAAAGAAAGCCTGCCCAAGAAGCGTGCTCCTGGGGCTGTTTCAAAGCTGTGGAACGCTAGCCATAGAGAACAGATTAGTTGCCGGCCCTTTCACCTGCATAGTGAGGGATGGTCCCAGAGCCGTGTATCCCTTGATTGTGCTCAGAAGGCTTCTGGTACACGGTGCACTTCCTTGGAAAGAAGTGCCCCCGTGAGAGGCTTGAGCGCTGGGAGGCCTACTAAAGCTACAGCCGTCCATGGACTGAGACTCCCTGGAAACTGGTGCACCCCTGCCTCTGGGAATGGGAAAACGTGCACCTTACCTCGAGACTAGAGGTCACATTTAGTTGGCACTTTAGCTACAGTATGCTCTGGGCTGAGCTCCCAGGAAGGAAGCGCAAGCACCCGGTTTCTTTGGCAAAAGCTCACTGCTCCTCAGAGGCATGTGTGGAGCGAACAGTGTCCTGGTGGTGTGGTGTTCAGGCAGCTTGGAAGCTGCCCCGAAGCTGCTTTCCAAAGGGGGAGAGTCGGGCTTCTCCCACATGCTCCCGTTTCCAACTGGACCCCACAGCGCAGTTACCGGCACTCTCTGACTGGCGACTGGAGACTTTCGGCCACACGGGGCCTTTCTAGGATCACACTTGGTTGCAGCCGGGGTCTTCTGCATGCCGTGCATAGCACTACCCGCTTCATGACTTAGTCAGGCCTAGGTGACTTGGATCGTCCAAATGTCTCACTCGTTGAGCGGGTTTTCTGTTCTTTCTGTCAGGCTGGGCCTACAGTGTACCTTGCGTCACAATAGAGAGATGACAGGTAAGAGTTGCCAGGGGGCTCTGTAGGCTCAGGGATTCTTTCAGTGCAGTTCAGAGGGCCTCCACAGAGGGAGAGCCACGCTGAAGGTAATACTGGCCAAAACGTTGTCCTGGGGCTGCTTTACAGCGGTAGAAATCAAGCTAGGCAAGCGAGGATCAGTTCATTGCCCTTCCCTCTGCATAGACAGGGTTGACCCCAACAGCCTGTTCTGCGCTGTGTGGCTCGGAAAACACAAAGGGGACTCACGGCACCCACGCTCTCCCTCAGAAGGGAATTCATACGCGACTCTCTGAGGCCTCCGGAGAGCCGGAGAGCAGTGAAAGCACTCTATCGAGTCGGGGTTCCTGGAGATGGCTGCACAGCAAACTTTGCTGATAGGAAACGCTCGTGCTTCCCTTGAGGCCTGGGGTCACGTTTACTTTGCACTTTAGCTTGGGCAAGCCGTGGGATGAGCTCCTAGCAAGGCACTGGCGACCACCTGGATTCGTAGGAGAAAACTCACTTGCTTCCCTGAGGCATTCCTAGCAGTGACTAGAAGACGGGTAACGGCACTGTCTTTCAGTCAGCCTTGAGGCCGCCACTATCTACCTTTCAAATGGGGGAACATACTGCCTTTTCCCAGGCTTCTCAATTCCACACCGGATCACCCAGCACATATCCCTCTCTTCTCTGACAAGCCAAAGGAGGCCCTTGGAACACAATTCGGCCTTCTGCGATGAAACTTTGGGATGCAGTCTGTTTGTTCTGCATGTGCTGAATGGCATAATCCTC
Organism: Mesoplodon mirus; assembly: GCF_964341445.2. Lineage (NCBI taxonomy): Eukaryota > Metazoa > Chordata > Mammalia > Artiodactyla > Ziphiidae > Mesoplodon > Mesoplodon mirus. The sequence continues at coordinate 647,761 of NW_028295608.1, read as the reverse complement.
TAAATGCCCTCAGGCGGCCTAGGTGACTTTGCATGTTCCAAATGCCTGGCAAGGCTCAGGGTACATCTCTACTTTATTTCGGGCTGGACCTAAAGTCTACTTTCTGCCTCACTTAGAGAGACGTCGAGCACGAGTCCCCAAAGTGGATTGGAGCCCCGGTGATTTCTTTCAGGGCAGCATAGGTGTCCTCAACGTGGCAGACCCGCATGGAAAGAAAGCCTGCCCAAGAAGCGTGCTCCTGGGGCTGTTTCAAAGCTGTGGAACGCTAGCCATAGAGAACAGATTAGTTGCCGGCCCTTTCACCTGCATAGTGAGGGATGGTCCCAGAGCCGTGTATCCCTTGATTGTGCTCAGAAGGCTTCTGGTACACGGTGCACTTCCTTGGAAAGAAGTGCCCCCGTGAGAGGCTTGAGCGCTGCGAGGCCTACTAAAGCTACAGCCGTCCATGGACTGAGACTCCCTGGAAACTGGTGCACCCCTGCCTCTGGGAATGGGAAAACGTGCACCTTACCTCGAGACTAGAGGTCACATTTAGTTGGCACTTTAGCTACAGTATGCTCTGGGCTGAGCTCCCAGGAAGGAAGCGCAAGCACCCGCTTTCTTTGGCAAAAGCTCACTGCTCCTCAGAGGCATGTGTGGAGCGAACAGTGTCCTGGTGGTGCGGTGTTCAGGCAGCTTGGAAGCTGCCCCGAAGCTGCTTTCCAAAGGGGGAGAGTCGGGCTTCTCCCACATGCTCCCGTTTCCAACTGGACCCCACAGCGCAGTTACCGGCACTCTCTGACTGGCGACTGGAGACTTTCGGCCACACGGGGCCTTTCTAGGATCACACTTGGTTGCAGCCGGGGTCTTCTGCATGCCGTGCATAGCACTACCCGCTTCATGACTTAGTCAGGCCTAGGTGACTTGGATCGTCCAAATGTCTCACTCGTTGAGCGGGTTTTCTGTTCTTTCTGTCAGGCTGGGCCTACAGTGTACCTTGCGTCACAATAGAGAGATGACAGGTAAGAGTTGCCAGGGGGCTCTGTAGGCTCAGGGATTCTTTCAGTGCAGTTCAGAGGGCCTCCACAGAGGGAGAGCCACGCTGAAGGTAATACTGGCCAAAACGTTGTCCTGGGGCTGCTTTACAGCGCTAGAAATCAAGCTAGGCAAGCGAGGATCAGTTCATTGCCCTTCCCTCTGCATAGACAGGGTTGACCCCAACAGCCTGTTCTGCGCTGTGTGGCTCGGAAAACACAAAGGGGACTCACGGCACCCACGCTCTCCCTCAGAAGGGAATTCATACGCGACTCTCTGAGGCCTCCGGAGAGCCGGAGAGCAGTGAAAGCACTCTATCGAGTCGGGGTTCCTGGAGATGGCTGCACAGCAAACTTTGCTGATAGGAAACGCTCGTGCTTCCCTTGAGGCCTGGGGTCACGTTTACTTTGCACTTTAGCTTGGGCAAGCCGTGGGATGAGCTCCTAGCAAGGCACTGGCGACCACCTGGATTCGTAGGAGAAAACTCACTTGCTTCCCTGAGGCATTCCTAGCAGTGACTAGAAGACGGGTAACGGCACTGTCTTTCAGTCAGCCTTGAGGCCGCCACTATCTACCTTTCAAATGGGGGAACATACTGCCTTTTCCCAGGCTTCTCAATTCCACACCGGATCACCCAGCACATATCCCTCTCTTCTCTGACAAGCCAAAGGAGGCCCTTGGAACACAATTCGGCCTTCTGCGATGAAACTTGGGGATGCAGTCTGTTTGTTCTGCATGTGCTGAATGGCATAATCCTCTAAATGCCCTCAGGCGGCCTAGGTGACTTTGCATGTTCCAAATGCCTAGCAAGGCTCAGGGTACATCTCTACTTTATTTCGGGCTGGACCTAAAGTCTACTTTCTGCCTCACTTAGAGAGACGTCGAGCACGAGTCCCCAAAGTGGATTGGAGCCCCGGTGATTTCTTCCAGGGCAGCATAGGTGTCCTCAACGTGGCAGACCCGCATGGAAAGAAAGCCTGCCCAAGAAGCGTGCTCCTGGGGCTGTTTCAAAGCTGTGGAACGCTAGCCATAGAGAACAGATTAGTTGCCGGCCCTTTCACCTGCATAGTGAGGGATGGTCCCAGAGCCGTGTATCCCTTGATTGTGCTCAGAAGGCTTCTGGTACACGGTGCACTTCCTTGGAAAGAAGTGCCCCCGTGAGAGGCTTGAGCGCTGCGAGGCCTACTAAAGCTACAGCCGTCCATGGACTGAGACTCCCTGGAAACTGGTGCACCCCTGCCTCTGGGAATGGGAAAACGTGCACCTTACCTCGAGACTAGAGGTCACATTTAGTTGGCACTTTAGCTACAGTATGCTCTGGGCTGAGCTCCCAGGAAGGAAGCGCAAGCACCCGGTTTCTTTGGCAAAAGCTCACTGCTCCTCAGAGGCATGTGTGGAGCGAACAGTGTCCTGGTGGTGTGGTGTTCAGGCAGCTTGGAAGCTGCCCCGAAGCTGCTTTCCAAAGGGGGAGAGTCGGGCTTCTCCCACATGCTCCCGTTTCCAACTGGACCCCACAGCGCAGTTACCGGCACTCTCTGACTGGCGACTGGAGACTTTCGGCCACACGGGGCCTTTCTAGGATCACACTTCGTTGCAGCCGGGGTCTTCTGCATGCCGTGCATAGCACTACCCGCTTCATGACTTAGTCAGGCCTAGGTGACTTGGATCGTCCAAATGTCTCACTCGTTGAGCGGTTTTTCTGTTCTTTCTGTCAGGCTGGGCCTACAGTGTACCTTGCGTCACAATAGAGAGATGACAGGTAAGAGTTGCCAGGGGGCTCTGTAGGCTCAGGGATTCTTTCAGTGCAGTTCAGAGGGCCTCCACAGAGGGAGAGCCACGCTGAAGGTAATACTGGCCAAAACGTTGTCCTGGGGCTGCTTTACAGCGCTAGAAATCAAGCTAGGCAAGCGAGGATCAGTTCATTGCCCTTCCCTCTGCATAGACAGGGTTGACCCCAACAGCCTGTTCTGCGCTGTGTGGCTCGGAAAACACAAAGGGGACTCACGGCACCCACGCTCTCCCTCAGAAGGGAATTCATACGCGACTCTCTGAGGCCTCCGGAGAGCCGGAGAGCAGTGAAAGCACTCTATCGAGTCGGGGTTCCTGGAGATGGCTGCACAGCAAACTTTGCTGATAGGAAACGCTCGTGCTTCCCTTGAGGCCTGGGGTCACGTTTACTTTGCACTTTAGCTTGGGCAAGCCGTGGGATGAGCTCCTAGCAAGGCACTGGCGACCACCTGGATTCGTAGGAGAAAACTCACTTGCTTCCCTGAGGCATTCCTAGCAGTGACTAGAAGACGGGTAACGGCACTGTCTTTCAGTCAGCCTTGAGGCCGCCACTATCTACCTTTCAAATGGGGGAACATACTGCCTTTTCCCAGGCTTCTCAATTCCACACCGGATCACCCAGCACATATCCCTCTCTTCTCTGACAAGCCAAAGGAGGCCCTTGGAACACAATTCGGCCTTCTGCGATGAAACTTTGGGATGCAGTCTGTTTGTTCTGCATGTGCTGAATGGCATAATCCTCTAAATGCCCTCAGGCGGCCTAGGTGACTTTGCATGTTCCAAATGCCTAGCAAGGCTCAGGGTACATCTCTACTTTATTTCGGGCTGGACCTAAAGTCTACTTTCTGCCTCACTTAGAGAGACGTCGAGCACGAGTCCCCAAAGTGGATTGGAGCCCCGGTGATTTCTTTCAGGGCAGCATAGGTGTCCTCAACGTGGCAGACCCGCATGGAAAGAAAGCCTGCCCAAGAAGCGTGCTCCTGGGGCTGTTTCAAAGCTGTGGAACGCTAGCCATAGAGAACAGATTAGTTGCCGGCCCTTTCACCTGCATAGTGAGGGATGGTCCCAGAGCCGTGTATCCCTTGATTGTGCTCAGAAGGCTTCTGGTACACGGTGCACTTCCTTGGAAAGAAGTGCCCCCGTGAGAGGCTTGAGCGCTGCGAGGCCTACTAAAGCTACAGCCGTCCATGGACTGAGACTCCCTGGAAACTGGTGCACCCCTGCCTCTGGGAATGGGAAAACGTGCACCTTACCTCGAGACTAGAGGTCACATTTAGTTGGCACTTTAGCTACAGTATGCTCTGGGCTGAGCTCCCAGGAAGGAAGCGCAAGCACCCGGTTTCTTTGGCAAAAGCTCACTGCTCCTCAGAGGCATGTGTGGAGCGAACAGTGTCCTGGTGGTGTGGTGTTCAGGCAGCTTGGAAGCTGCCCCGAAGCTGCTTTCCAAAGGGGGAGAGTCGGGCTTCTCCCACATGCTCCCGTTTCCAACTGGACCCCACAGCGCAGTTACCGGCACTCTCTGACTGGCGACTGGAGACTTTCGGCCACACGGGGCCTTTCTAGGATCACACTTGGTTGCAGCCGGGGTCTTTTGCATGCCGTGCATAGCACTACCCGCTTCATGACTTAGTCAGGCCTAGGTGACTTGGATCGTCCAAATGTCTCACTCGTTGAGCGGGTTTTCTGTTCTTTCTGTCAGGCTGGGCCTACAGTGTACCTTGCGTCACAATAGAGAGATGACAGGTAAGAGTTGCCAGGGGGCTCTGTAGGCTCAGGGATTCTTTCAGTGCAGTTCAGAGGGCCTCCACAGAGGGAGAGCCACGCTGAAGGTAATACTGGCCAAAACGTTGTCCTGGGGCTGCTTTACAGCGCTAGAAATCAAGCTAGGCAAGCGAGGATCAGTTCATTGCCCTTCCCTCTGCATAGACAGGGTTGACCCCAACAGCCTGTTCTGCGCTGTGTGGCTCGGAAAACACAAAGGGGACTCACGGCACCCACGCTCTCCCTCAGAAGGGAATTCATACGCGACTCTCTGAGGCCTCCGGAGAGCCGGAGAGCAGTGAAAGCACTCTATCGAGTCGGGGTTCCTGGAGATGGCTGCACAGCAAACTTTGCTGATAGGAAACGCTCGTGCTTCCCTTGAGGCCTGGGGTCACGTTTACTTTGCACTTTAGCTTGGGCAAGCCGTGGGATGAGCTCCTAGCAAGGCACTGGCGACCACCTGGATTCGTAGGAGAAAACTCACTTGCTTCCCTGAGGCATTCCTAGCAGTGACTAGAAGACGGGTAACGGCACTGTCTTTCAGTCAGCCTTGAGGCCGCCACTATCTACCTTTCAAATGGGGGAACATACTGCCTTTTCCCAGGCTTCTCAATTCCACACCGGATCACCCAGCACATATCCCTCTCTTCTCTGACAAGCCAAAGGAGGCCCTTGGAACACAATTCGGCCTTCTGCGATGAAACTTTGGGATGCAGTCTGTTTGTTCTGCATGTGCTGAATGGCATAATCCTCTAAATGCCCTCTGGCGGCCTAGGTGACTTTGCATGTTCCAAATGCCTAGCAAGGCTCAGGGTACATCTCTACTTTATTTCGGGCTGGACCTAAAGTCTACTTTCTGCCTCACTTAGAGAGACGTCGAGCACGAGTCCCCAAAGTGGATTGGAGCCCCGGTGATTTCTTTCAGGGCAGCATAGGTGTCCTCAACGTGGCAGACCCGCATGGAAAGAAAGCCTGCCCAAGAAGCGTGCTCCTGGGGCTGTTTCAAAGCTGTGGAACGCTAGCCATAGAGAACAGATTAGTTGCCGGCCCTTTCACCTGCATAGTGAGGGATGGTCCCAGAGCCGTGTATCCCTTGATTGTGCTCAGAAGGCTTCTGGTACACGGTGCACTTCCTTGGAAAGAAGTGCCCCCGTGAGAGGCTTGAGCGCTGCGAGGCCTACTAAAGCTACAGCCGTCCATGGACTGAGACTCCCTGGAAACTGGTGCACCCCTGCCTCTGGGAATGGGAAAACGTGCACCTTACCTCGAGACTAGAGGTCACATTTAGTTGGCACTTTAGCTACAGTATGCTCTGGGCTGAGCTCCCAGGAAGGAAGCGCAAGCACCCGGTTTCTTTGGCAAAAGCTCACTGCTCCTCAGAGGCATGTGTGGAGCGAACAGTGTCCTGGTGGTGTGGTGTTCAGGCAGCTTGGAAGCTGCCCCGAAGCTGCTTTCCAAAGGGGGAGAGTCGGGCTTCTCCCACATGCTCCCGTTTCCAACTGGACCCCACAGCGCAGTTACCGGCACTCTCTGACTGGCGACTGGAGACTTTCGGCCACACGGGGCCTTTCTAGGATCACACTTCGTTGCAGCCGGGGTCTTCTGCATGCCGTGCATAGCACTACCCGCTTCATGACTTAGTCAGGCCTAGGTGACTTGGATCGTCCAAATGTCTCACTCGTTGAGCGGGTTTTCTGTTCTTTCTGTCAGGCTGGGCCTACAGTGTACCTTGCGTCACAATAGAGAGATGACAGGTAAGAGTTGCCAGGGGGCTCTGTAGGCTCAGGGATTCTTTCAGTGCAGTTCAGAGGGCCTCCACAGAGGGAGAGCCACGCTGAAGGTAATACTGGCCAAAACGTTGTCCTGGGGCTGCTTTACAGCGCTAGAAATCAAGCTAGGCAAGCGAGGATCAGTTCATTGCCCTTCCCTCTGCATAGACAGGGTTGACCCCAACAGCCTGTTCTGCGCTGTGTGGCTCGGAAAACACAAAGGGGACTCACGGCACCCACGCTCTCCCTCAGAAGGGAATTCATACGCGACTCTCTGAGGCCTCCGGAGAGCCGGAGAGCAGTGAAAGCACTCTATCGAGTCGGGGTTCCTGGAGACGGCTGCACAGCAAACTTTGCTGATAGGAAACGCTCGTGCTTCCCTTGAGGCCTGGGGTCACGTTTACTTTGCACTTTAGCTTGGGCAAGCCGTGGGATGAGCTCCTAGCAAGGCACTGGCGACCACCTGGATTCGTAGGAGAAAACTCACTTGCTTCCCTGAGGCATTCCTAGCAGTGACTAGAAGACGGGTAACGGCACTGTCTTTCAGTCAGCCTTGAGGCCGCCACTATCTACCTTTCAAATGGGGGAACATACTGCCTTTTCCCAGGCTTCTCAATTCCACACCGGATCACCCAGCACATATCCCTCTCTTCTCTGACAAGCCAAAGGAGGCCCTTGGAACACAATTCGGCCTTCTGCGATGAAACTTGGGGATGCAGTCTGTTTGTTCTGCATGTGCTGAATGGCATAATCCTCTAAATGCCCTCAGGCGGCCTAGGTGACTTTGCATGTTCCAAATGCCTAGCAAGGCTCAGGGTACATCTCTACTTTATTTCGGGCTGGACCTAAAGTCTACTTTCTGCCTCACTTAGAGAGACGTCGAGCACGAGTCCCCAAAGTGGATTGGAGCCCCGGTGATTTCTTTCAGGGCAGCATAGGTGTCCTCAACGTGGCAGACCCGCATGGAAAGAAAGCCTGCCCAAGAAGCGTGCTCCTGGGGCTGTTTCAAAGCTGTGGAACGCTAGCCATAGAGAACAGATTAGTTGCCGGCCCTTTCACCTGCATAGTGAGGGATGGTCCCAGAGCCGTGTATCCCTTGATTGTGCTCAGAAGGCTTCTGGTACACGGTGCACTTCCTTGGAAAGAAGTGCCCCCGTGAGAGGCTTGAGCGCTGGGAGGCCTACTAAAGCTACAGCCGTCCATGGACTGAGACTCCCTGGAAACTGGTGCACCCCTGCCTCTGGGAATGGGAAAACGTGCACCTTACCTCGAGACTAGAGGTCACATTTAGTTGGCACTTTAGCTACAGTATGCTCTGGGCTGAGCTCCCAGGAAGGAAGCGCAAGCACCCGGTTTCTTTGGCAAAAGCTCACTGCTCCTCAGAGGCATGTGTGGAGCGAACAGTGTCCTGGTGGTGTGGTGTTCAGGCAGCTTGGAAGCTGCCCCGAAGCTGCTTTCCAAAGGGGGAGAGTCGGGCTTCTCCCACATGCTCCCGTTTCCAACTGGACCCCACAGCGCAGTTACCGGCACTCTCTGACTGGCGACTGGAGACTTTCGGCCACACGGGGCCTTTCTAGGATCACACTTGGTTGCAGCCGGGGTCTTTTGCATGCCGTGCATAGCACTACCCGCTTCATGACTTAGTCAGGCCTAGGTGACTTGGATCGTCCAAATGTCTCACTCGTTGAGCGGGTTTTCTGTTCTTTCTGTCAGGCTGGGCCTACAGTGTACCTTGCGTCACAATAGAGAGATGACAGGTAAGAGTTGCCAGGGGGCTCTGTAGGCTCAGGGATTCTTTCAGTGCAGTTCAGAGGGCCTCCACAGAGGGAGAGCCACGCTGAAGGTAATACTGGCCAAAACGTTGTCCTGGGGCTGCTTTACAGCGCTAGAAATCAAGCTAGGCAAGCGAGGATCAGTTCATTGCCCTTCCCTCTGCATAGACAGGGTTGACCCCAACAGCCTGTTCTGCGCTGTGTGGCTCGGAAAACACAAAGGGGACTCACGGCACCCACGCTCTCCCTCAGAAGGGAATTCATACGCGACTCTCTGAGGCCTCCGGAGAGCCGGAGAGCAGTGAAAGCACTCTATCGAGTCGGGGTTCCTGGAGATGGCTGCACAGCAAACTTTGCCGATAGGAAACGCTCGTGCTTCCCTTGAGGCCTGGGGTCACGTTTACTTTGCACTTTAGCTTGGGCAAGCCGTGGGATGAGCTCCTAGCAAGGCACTGGCGACCACCTGGATTCGTAGGAGAAAACTCACTTGCTTCCCTGAGGCATTCCTAGCAGTGACTAGAAGACGGGTAACGGCACTGTCTTTCAGTCAGCCTTGAGGCCGCCACTATCTACCTTTCAAATGGGGGAACATACTGCCTTTTCCCAGGCTTCTCAATTCCACACCGGATCACCCAGCACATATCCCTCTCTTCTCTGACAAGCCAAAGGAGGCCCTTGGAACACAATTCGGCCTTCTGCGATGAAACTTTGGGATGCAGTCTGTTTGTTCTGCATGTGCTGAATGGCATAATCCTCTAAATGCCCTCTGGCGGCCTAGGTGACTTTGCATGTTCCAAATGCCTAGCAAGGCTCAGGGTACATCTCTACTTTATTTCGGGCTGGACCTAAAGTCTACTTTCTGCCTCACTTAGAGAGACGTCGAGCACGAGTCCCCAAAGTGGATTGGAGCCCCGGTGATTTCTTTCAGGGCAGCATAGGTGTCCTCAACGTGGCAGACCCGCATGGAAAGAAAGCCTGCCCAAGAAGCGTGCTCCTGGGGCTGTTTCAAAGCTGTGGAACGCTAGCCATAGAGAACAGATTAGTTGCCGGCCCTTTCACCTGCATAGTGAGGGATGGTCCCAGAGCCGTGTATCCCTTGATTGTGCTCAGAAGGCTTCTGGTACACGGTGCACTTCCTTGGAAAGAAGTGCCCCCGTGAGAGGCTTGAGCGCTGCGAGGCCTACTAAAGCTACAGCCGTCCATGGACTGAGACTCCCTGGAAACTGGTGCACCCCTGCCTCTGGGAATGGGAAAACGTGCACCTTACCTCGAGACTAGAGGTCACATTTAGTTGGCACTTTAGCTACAGTATGCTCTGGGCTGAGCTCCCAGGAAGGAAGCGCAAGCACCCGGTTTCTTTGGCAAAAGCTCACTGCTCCTCAGAGGCATGTGTGGAGCGAACAGTGTCCTGGTGGTGTGGTGTTCAGGCAGCTTGGAAGCTGCCCCGAAGCTGCTTTCCAAAGGGGGAGAGTCGGGCTTCTCCCACATGCTCCCGTTTCCAACTGGACCCCACAGCGCAGTTACCGGCACTCTCTGACTGGCGACTGGAGACTTTCGGCCACACGGGGCCTTTCTAGGATCACACTTCGTTGCAGCCGGGGTCTTCTGCATGCCGTGCATAGCACTACCCGCTTCATGACTTAGTCAGGCCTAGGTGACTTGGATCGTCCAAATGTCTCACTCGTTGAGCGGGTTTTCTGTTCTTTCTGTCAGGCTGGGCCTACAGTGTACCTTGCGTCACAATAGAGAGATGACAGGTAAGAGTTGCCAGGGGGCTCTGTAGGCTCAGGGATTCTTTCAGTGCAGTTCAGAGGGCCTCCACAGAGGGAGAGCCACGCTGAAGGTAATACTGGCCAAAACGTTGTCCTGGGGCTGCTTTACAGCGCTAGAAATCAAGCTAGGCAAGCGAGGATCAGTTCATTGCCCTTCCCTCTGCATAGACAGGGTTGACCCCAACAGCCTGTTCTGCGCTGTGTGGCTCGGAAAACACAAAGGGGACTCACGGCACCCACGCTCTCCCTCAGAAGGGAATTCATACGCGACTCTCTGAGGCCTCCGGAGAGCCGGAGAGCAGTGAAAGCACTCTATCGAGTCGGGGTTCCTGGAGACGGCTGCACAGCAAACTTTGCTAATAGGAAACGCTCGTGCTTCCCTTGAGGCCTGGGGTCACGTTTACTTTGCACTTTAGCTTGGGCAAGCCGTGGGATGAGCTCCTAGCAAGGCACTGGCGACCACCTGGATTCGTAGGAGAAAACTCACTTGCTTCCCTGAGGCATTCCTAGCAGTGACTAGAAGACGGGTAACGGCACTGTCTTTCAGTCAGCCTTGAGGCCGCCACTATCTACCTTTCAAATGGGGGAACATACTGCCTTTTCCCAGGCTTCTCAATTCCACACCGGATCACCCAGCACATATCCCTCTCTTCTCTGACAAGCCAAAGGAGGCCCTTGGAACACAATTCGGCCTTCTGCGATGAAACTTTGGGATGCAGTCTGTTTGTTCTGCATGTGCTGAATGGCATAATCCTCTAAATACCCTCAGGCGGCCTAGGTGACTTTGCATGTTCCAAATGCCTGGCAAGGCTCAGGGTACATCTCTACTTTATTTCGGGCTGGACCTAAAGTCTACTTTCTGCCTCACTTAGAGAGACGTCGAGCACGAGTCCCCAAAGTGGATTGGAGCCCCGGTGATTTCTTTCAGGGCAGCATAGGTGTCCTCAACGTGGCAGACCCGCATGGAAAGAAAGCCTGCCCAAGAAGCGTGCTCCTGGGGCTGTTTCAAAGCTGTGGAACGCTAGCCATAGAGAACAGATTAGTTGCCGGCCCTTTCACCTGCATAGTGAGGGATGGTCCCAGAGCCGTGTATCCCTTGATTGTGCTCAGAAGGCTTCTGGTACACGGTGCACTTCCTTGGAAAGAAGTGCCCCCGTGAGAGGCTTGAGCGCTGCGAGGCCTACTAAAGCTACAGCCGTCCATGGACTGAGACTCCCTGGAAACTGGTGCACCCCTGCCTCTGGGAATGGGAAAACGTGCACCTTACCTCGAGACTAGAGGTCACATTTAGTTGGCACTTTAGCTACAGTATGCTCTGGGCTGAGCTCCCAGGAAGGAAGCGCAAGCACCCGGTTTCTTTGGCAAAAGCTCACTGCTCCTCAGAGGCATGTGTGGAGCGAACAGTGTCCTGGTGGTGCGGTGTTCAGGCAGCTTGGAAGCTGCCCCGAAGCTGCTTTCCAAAGGGGGAGAGTCGGGCTTCTCCCACATGCTCCCGTTTCCAACTGGACCCCACAGCGCAGTTACCGGCACTCTCTGACTGGCGACTGGAGACTTTCGGCCACACGGGGCCTTTCTAGGATCACACTTCGTTGCAGCCGGGGTCTTTTGCATGCCGTGCATAGCACTACCCGCTTCATGACTTAGTCAGGCCTAGGTGACTTGGATCGTCCAAATGTCTCACTCGTTGAGCGGTTTTTCTGTTCTTTCTGTCAGGCTGGGCCTACAGTGTACCTTGCGTCACAATAGAGAGATGACAGGTAAGAGTTGCCAGGGGGCTCTGTAGGCTCAGGGATTCTTTCAGTGCAGTTCAGAGGGCCTCCACAGAGGGAGAGCCACGCTGAAGGTAATACTGGCCAAAACGTTGTCCTGGGGCTGCTTTACAGCGGTAGAAATCAAGCTAGGCAAGCGAGGATCAGTTCATTGCCCTTCCCTCTGCATAGACAGGGTTGACCCCAACAGCCTGTTCTGCGCTGTGTGGCTCGGAAAACACAAAGGGGACTCACGGCACCCACGCTCTCCCTCAGAAGGGAATTCATACGCGACTCTCTGAGGCCTCCGGAGAGCCGGAGAGCAGTGAAAGCACTCTATCGAGTCGGGGTTCCTGGAGATGGCTGCACAGCAAACTTTGCTGATAGGAAACGCTCGTGCTTCCCTTGAGGCCTGGGGTCACGTTTACTTTGCACTTTAGCTTGGGCAAGCCGTGGGATGAGCTCCTAGCAAGGCACTGGCGACCACCTGGATTCGTAGGAGAAAACTCACTTGCTTCCCTGAGGCATTCCTAGCAGTGACTAGAAGACGGGTAACGGCACTGTCTTTCAGTCAGCCTTGAGGCCGCCACTATCTACCTTTCAAATGGGGGAACATACTGCCTTTTCCCAGGCTTCTCAATTCCACACCGGATCACCCAGCACATATCCCTCTCTTCTCTGACAAGCCAAAGGAGGCCCTTGGAACACAATTCGGCCTTCTGCGATGAAACTTTGGGATGCAGTCTGTTTGTTCTGCATGTGCTGAATGGCATAATCCTCTAAATGCCCTCAGGCGGCCTAGGTGACTTTGCATGTTCCAAATGCCTGGCAAGGCTCAGGGTACATCTCTACTTTATTTCGGGCTGGACCTAAAGTCTACTTTCTGCCTCACTTAGAGAGACGTCGAGCACGAGTCCCCAAAGTGGATTGGAGCCCCGGTGATTTCTTCCAGGGCAGCATAGGTGTCCTCAACGTGGCAGACCCGCATGGAAAGAAAGCCTGCCCAAGAAGCGTGCTCCTGGGGCTGTTTCAAAGCTGTGGAACGCTAGCCATAGAGAACAGATTAGTTGCCGGCCCTTTCACCTGCATAGTGAGGGATGGTCCCAGAGCCGTGTATCCCTTGATTGTGCTCAGAAGGCTTCTGGTACACGGTGCACTTCCTTGGAAAGAAGTGCCCCCGTGAGAGGCTTGAGCGCTGCGAGGCCTACTAAAGCTACAGCCGTCCATGGACTGAGACTCCCTGGAAACTGGTGCACCCCTGCCTCTGGGAATGGGAAAACGTGCACCTTACCTCGAGACTAGAGGTCACATTTAGTTGGCACTTTAGCTACAGTATGCTCTGGGCTGAGCTCCCAGGAAGGAAGCGCAAGCACCCGGTTTCTTTGGCAAAAGCTCACTGCTCCTCAGAGGCATGTGTGGAGCGAACAGTGTCCTGGTGGTGTGGTGTTCAGGCAGCTTGGAAGCTGCCCCGAAGCTGCTTTCCAAAGGGGGAGAGTCGGGCTTCTCCCACATGCTCCCGTTTCCAACTGGACCCCACAGCGCAGTTACCGGCACTCTCTGACTGGCGACTGGAGACTTTCGGCCACACGGGGCCTTTCTAGGATCACACTTCGTTGCAGCCGGGGTCTTTTGCATGCCGTGCATAGCACTACCCGCTTCATGACTTAGTCAGGCCTAGGTGACTTGGATCGTCCAAATGTCTCACTCGTTGAGCGGTTTTTCTGTTCTTTCTGTCAGGCTGGGCCTACAGTGTACCTTGCGTCACAATAGAGAGATGACAGGTAAGAGTTGCCAGGGGGCTCTGTAGGCTCAGGGATTCTTTCAGTGCAGTTCAGAGGGCCTCCACAGAGGGAGAGCCACGCTGAAGGTAATACTGGCCAAAACGTTGTCCTGGGGCTGCTTTACAGCGCTAGAAATCAAGCTAGGCAAGCGAGGATCAGTTCATTGCCCTTCCCTCTGCATAGACAGGGTTGACCCCAACAGCCTGTTCTGCGCTGTGTGGCTCGGAAAACACAAAGGGGACTCACGGCACCCACGCTCTCCCTCAGAAGGGAATTCATACGCGACTCTCTGAGGCCTCCGGAGAGCCGGAGAGCAGTGAAAGCACTCTATCGAGTCGGGGTTCCTGGAGATGGCTGCACAGCAAACTTTGCTGATAGGAAACGCTCGTGCTTCCCTTGAGGCCTGGGGTCACGTTTACTTTGCACTTTAGCTTGGGCAAGCCGTGGGATGAGCTCCTAGCAAGGCACTGGCGACCACCTGGATTCGTAGGAGAAAACTCACTTGCTTCCCTGAGGCATTCCTAGCAGTGACTAGAAGACGGGTAACGGCACTGTCTTTCAGTCAGCCTTGAGGCCGCCACTATCTACCTTTCAAATGGGGGAACATACTGCCTTTTCCCAGGCTTCTCAATTCCACACCGGATCACCCAGCACATATCCCTCTCTTCTCTGACAAGCCAAAGGAGGCCCTTGGAACACAATTCGGCCTTCTGCGATGAAACTTGGGGATGCAGTCTGTTTGTTCTGCATGTGCTGAATGGCATAATCCTCTAAATGCCCTCAGGCGGCCTAGGTGACTTTGCATGTTCCAAATGCCTAGCAAGGCTCAGGGTACATCTCTACTTTATTTCGGGCTGGACCTAAAGTCTACTTTCTGCCTCACTTAGAGAGACGTCGAGCACGAGTCCCCAAAGTGGATTGGAGCCCCGGTGATTTCTTTCAGGGCAGCATAGGTGTCCTCAACGTGGCAGACCCGCATGGAAAGAAAGCCTGCCCAAGAAGCGTGCTCCTGGGGCTGTTTCAAAGCTGTGGAACGCTAGCCATAGAGAACAGATTAGTTGCCGGCCCTTTCACCTGCATAGTGAGGGATGGTCCCAGAGCCGTGTATCCCTTGATTGTGCTCAGAAGGCTTCTGGTACACGGTGCACTTCCTTGGAAAGAAGTGCCCCCGTGAGAGGCTTGAGCGCTGCGAGGCCTACTAAAGCTACAGCCGTCCATGGACTGAGACTCCCTGGAAACTGGTGCACCCCTGCCTCTGGGAATGGGAAAACGTGCACCTTACCTCGAGACTAGAGGTCACATTTAGTTGGCACTTTAGCTACAGTATGCTCTGGGCTGAGCTCCCAGGAAGGAAGCGCAAGCACCCGGTTTCTTTGGCAAAAGCTCACTGCTCCTCAGAGGCATGTGTGGAGCGAACAGTGTCCTGGTGGTGTGGTGTTCAGGCAGCTTGGAAGCTGCCCCGAAGCTGCTTTCCAAAGGGGGAGAGTCGGGCTTCTCCCACATGCTCCCGTTTCCAACTGGACCCCACAGCGCAGTTACCGGCACTCTCTGACTGGCGACTGGAGACTTTCGGCCACACGGGGCCTTTCTAGGATCACACTTGGTTGCAGCCGGGGTCTTTTGCATGCCGTGCATAGCACTACCCGCTTCATGACTTAGTCAGGCCTAGGTGACTTGGATCGTCCAAATGTCTCACTCGTTGAGCGGGTTTTCTGTTCTTTCTGTCAGGCTGGGCCTACAGTGTACCTTGCGTCACAATAGAGAGATGACAGGTAAGAGTTGCCAGGGGGCTCTGTAGGCTCAGGGATTCTTTCAGTGCAGTTCAGAGGGCCTCCACAGAGGGAGAGCCACGCTGAAGGTAATACTGGCCAAAACGTTTTCCTGGGGCTGCTTTACAGCGGTAGAAATCAAGCTAGGCAAGCGAGGATCAGTTCATTGCCCTTCCCTCTGCATAGACAGGGTTGACCCCAACAGCCTGTTCTGCGCTGTGTGGCTCGGAAAACACAAAGGGGACTCACGGCACCCACGCTCTCCCTCAGAAGGGAATTCATACGCGACTCTCTGAGGCCTCCGGAGAGCCGGAGAGCAGTGAAAGCACTCTATCGAGTCGGGGTTCCTGGAGATGGCTGCACAGCAAACTTTGCTGATAGGAAACGCTCGTGCTTCCCTTGAGGCCTGGGGTCACGTTTACTTTGCACTTTAGCTTGGGCAAGCCGTGGGATGAGCTCCTAGCAAGGCACTGGCGACCACCTGGATTCGTAGGAGAAAACTCACTTGCTTCCCTGAGGCATTCCTAGCAGTGACTAGAAGACGGGTAACGGCACTGTCTTTCAGTCAGCCTTGAGGCCGCCACTATCTACCTTTCAAATGGGGGAACATACTGCCTTTTCCCAGGCTTCTCAATTCCACACCGGATCACCCAGCACATATCCCTCTCTTCTCTGACAAGCCAAAGGAGGCCCTTGGAACACAATTCGGCCTTCTGCGATGAAACTTTGGGATGCAGTCTGTTTGTTCTGCATGTGCTGAATGGCATAATCCTCTAAATGCCCTCAGGCGGCCTAGGTGACTTTGCATGTTCCAAATGCCTAGCAAGGCTCAGGGTACATCTCTACTTTATTTCGGGCTGGACCTAAAGTCTACTTTCTGCCTCACTTAGAGAGACGTCGAGCACGAGTCCCCAAAGTGGATTGGAGCCCCGGTGATTTCTTTCAGGGCAGCATAGGTGTCCTCAACGTGGCAGACCCGCATGGAAAGAAAGCCTGCCCAAGAAGCGTGCTCCTGGGGCTGTTTCAAAGCTGTGGAACGCTAGCCATAGAGAACAGATTAGTTGCCGGCCCTTTCACCTGCATAGTGAGGGATGGTCCCAGAGCCGTGTATCCCTTGATTGTGCTCAGAAGGCTTCTGGTACACGGTGCACTTCCTTGGAAAGAAGTGCCCCCGTGAGAGGCTTGAGCGCTGCGAGGCCTACTAAAGCTACAGCCGTCCATGGACTGAGACTCCCTGGAAACTGGTGCACCCCTGCCTCTGGGAATGGGAAAACGTGCACCTTACCTCGAGACTAGAGGTCACATTTAGTTGGCACTTTAGCTACAGTATGCTCTGGGCTGAGCTCCCAGGAAGGAAGCGCAAGCACCCGGTTTCTTTGGCAAAAGCTCACTGCTCCTCAGAGGCATGTGTGGAGCGAACAGTGTCCTGGTGGTGTGGTGTTCAGGCAGCTGGGAGGCTGCCCCGAAGCTGCTTTCCAAAGGGGGAGAGTCGGGCTTCTCCCACATGCTCCCGTTTCCAACTGGACCCCACAGCGCAGTTACCGGCACTCTCTGACTGGCGACTGGAGACTTTCGGCCACACGGGGCCTTTCTAGGATCACACTTCGTTGCAGCCGGGGTCTTCTGCATGCCGTGCATAGCACTACCCGCTTCATGACTTAGGCCTAGGTGACTTGGATCGTCCAAATGTCTCACTCGTTGAGCGGTTTTTCTGTTCTTTCTGTCAGGCTGGGCCTACAGTGTACCTTGCGTCACAATAGAGAGATGACAGGTAAGAGTTGCCAGGGGGCTCTGTAGGCTCAGGGATTCTTTCAGTGCAGTTCAGAGGGCCTCCACAGAGGGAGAGCCACGCTGAAGGTAATACTGGCCAAAACGTTGTCCTGGGGCTGCTTTACAGCGGTAGAAATCAAGCTAGGCAAGCGAGGATCAGTTCATTGCCCTTCCCTCTGCATAGACAGGGTTGACCCCAACAGCCTGTTCTGCGCTGTGTGGCTCGGAAAACACAAAGGGGACTCACGGCACCCACGCTCTCCCTCAGAAGGGAATTCATACGCGACTCTCTGAGGCCTCCGGAGAGCCGGAGAGCAGTGAAAGCACTCTATCGAGTCGGGGTTCCTGGAGATGGCTGCACAGCAAACTTTGCTGATAGGAAACGCTCGTGCTTCCCTTGAGGCCTGGGGTCACGTTTACTTTGCACTTTAGCTTGGGCAAGCCGTGGGATGAGCTCCTAGCAAGGCACTGGCGACCACCTGGATTCGTAGGAGAAAACTCACTTGCTTCCCTGAGGCATTCCTAGCAGTGACTAGAAGACGGGTAACGGCACTGTCTTTCAGTCAGCCTTGAGGCCGCCACTATCTACCTTTCAAATGGGGGAACATACTGCCTTTTCCCAGGCTTCTCAATTCCACACCGGATCACCCAGCACATATCCCTCTCTTCTCTGACAAGCCAAAGGAGGCCCTTGGAAAACAATTCGGCCTTCTGCGATGAAACTTTGGGATGCAGTCTGTTTGTTCTGCATGTGCTGAATGGCATAATCCTCTAAATGCCCTCTGGCGGCCTAGGTGACTTTGCATGTTCCAAATGCCTGGCAAGGCTCAGGGTACATCTCTACTTTATTTCGGGCTGGACCTAAAGTCTACTTTCTGCCTCACTTAGAGAGACGTCGAGCACGAGTCCCCAAAGTGGATTGGAGCCCCGGTGATTTCTTCCAGGGCAGCATAGGTGTCCTCAACGTGGCAGACCCGCATGGAAAGAAAGCCTGCCCAAGAAGCGTGCTCCTGGGGCTGTTTCAAAGCTGTGGAACGCTAGCCATAGAGAACAGATTAGTTGCCGGCCCTTTCACCTGCATAGTGAGGGATGGTCCCAGAGCCGTGTATCCCTTGATTGTGCTCAGAAGGCTTCTGGTACACGGTGCACTTCCTTGGAAAGAAGTGCCCCCGTGAGAGGCTTGAGCGCTGGGAGGCCTACTAAAGCTACAGCCGTCCATGGACTGAGACTCCCTGGAAACTGGTGCACCCCTGCCTCTGGGAATGGGAAAACGTGCACCTTACCTCGAGACTAGAGGTCACATTTAGTTGGCACTTTAGCTACAGTATGCTCTGGGCTGAGCTCCCAGGAAGGAAGCGCAAGCACCCGGTTTCTTTGGCAAAAGCTCACTGCTCCTCAGAGGCATGTGTGGAGCGAACAGTGTCCTGGTGGTGTGGTGTTCAGGCAGCTTGGAAGCTGCCCCGAAGCTGCTTTCCAAAGGGGGAGAGTCGGGCTTCTCCCACATGCTCCCGTTTCCAACTGGACCCCACAGCGCAGTTACCGGCACTCTCTGACTGGCGACTGGAGACTTTCGGCCACACGGGGCCTTTCTAGGATCACACTTCGTTGCAGCCGGGGTCTTCTGCATGCCGTGCATAGCACTACCCGCTTCATGACTTAGTCAGGCCTAGGTGACTTGGATCGTCCAAATGTCTCACTCGTTGAGCGGTTTTTCTGTTCTTTCTGTCAGGCTGGGCCTACAGTGTACCTTGCGTCACAATAGAGAGATGACAGGTAAGAGTTGCCAGGGGGCTCTGTAGGCTCAGGGATTCTTTCAGTGCAGTTCAGAGGGCCTCCACAGAGGGAGAGCCACGCTGAAGGTAATACTGGCCAAAACGTTGTCCTGGGGCTGCTTTACAGCGGTAGAAATCAAGCTAGGCAAGCGAGGATCAGTTCATTGCCCTTCCCTCTGCATAGACAGGGTTGACCCCAACAGCCTGTTCTGCGCTGTGTGGCTCGGAAAACACAAAGGGGACTCACGGCACCCACGCTCTCCCTCAGAAGGGAATTCATACGCGACTCTCTGAGGCCTCCGGAGAGCCGGAGAGCAGTGAAAGCACTCTATCGAGTCGGGGTTCCTGGAGATGGCTGCACAGCAAACTTTGCTGATAGGAAACGCTCGTGCTTCCCTTGAGGCCTGGGGTCACGTTTACTTTGCACTTTAGCTTGGGCAAGCCGTGGGATGAGCTCCTAGCAAGGCACTGGCGACCACCTGGATTCGTAGGAGAAAACTCACTTGCTTCCCTGAGGCATTCCTAGCAGTGACTAGAAGACGGGTAACGGCACTGTCTTTCAGTCAGCCTTGAGGCCGCCACTATCTACCTTTCAAATGGGGGAACATACTGCCTTTTCCCAGGCTTCTCAATTCCACACCGGATCACCCAGCACATATCCCTCTCTTCTCTGACAAGCCAAAGGAGGCCCTTGGAACACAATTCGCCCTTCTGCGATGAAACTTTGGGATGCAGTCTGTTTGTTCTGCATGTGCTGAATGGCATAATCCTCTAAATGCCCTCAGGCGGCCTAGGTGACTTTGCATGTTCCAAATGCCTAGCAAGGCTCAGGGTACATCTCTACTTTATTTCGGGCTGGACCTAAAGTCTACTTTCTGCCTCACTTAGAGAGACGTCGAGCACGAGTCCCCAAAGTGGATTGGAGCCCCGGTGATTTCTTCCAGGGCAGCATAGGTGTCCTCAACGTGGCAGACCCGCATGGAAAGAAAGCCTGCCCAAGAAGCGTGCTCCTGGGGCTGTTTCAAAGCTGTGGAACGCTAGCCATAGAGAACAGATTAGTTGCCGGCCCTTTCACCTGCATAGTGAGGGATGGTCCCAGAGCCGTGTATCCCTTGATTGTGCTCAGAAGGCTTCTGGTACACGGTGCACTTCCTTGGAAAGAAGTGCCCCCGTGAGAGGCTTGAGCGCTGCGAGGCCTACTAAAGCTACAGCCGTCCATGGACTGAGACTCCCTGGAAACTGGTGCACCCCTGCCTCTGGGAATGGGAAAACGTGCACCTTACCTCGAGACTAGAGGTCACATTTAGTTGGCACTTTAGCTACAGTATGCTCTGGGCTGAGCTCCCAGGAAGGAAGCGCAAGCACCCGGTTTCTTTGGCAAAAGCTCACTGCTCCTCAGAGGCATGTGTGGAGCGAACAGTGTCCTGGTGGTGTGGTGTTCAGGCAGCTTGGAAGCTGCCCCGAAGCTGCTTTCCAAAGGGGGAGAGTCGGGCTTCTCCCACATGCTCCCGTTTCCAACTGGACCCCACAGCGCAGTTACCGGCACTCTCTGACTGGCGACTGGAGACTTTCGGCCACACGGGGCCTTTCTAGGATCACACTTGGTTGCAGCCGGGGTCTTTTGCATGCCGTGCATAGCACTACCCGCTTCATGACTTAGTCAGGCCTAGGTGACTTGGATCGTCCAAATGTCTCACTCGTTGAGCGGGTTTTCTGTTCTTTCTGTCAGGCTGGGCCTACAGTGTACCTTGCGTCACAATAGAGAGATGACAGGTAAGAGTTGCCAGGGGGCTCTGTAGGCTCAGGGATTCTTTCAGTGCAGTTCAGAGGGCCTCCACAGAGGGAGAGCCACGCTGAAGGTAATACTGGCCAAAACGTTGTCCTGGGGCTGCTTTACAGCGCTAGAAATCAAGCTAGGCAAGCGAGGATCAGTTCATTGCCCTTCCCTCTGCATAGACAGGGTTGACCCCAACAGCCTGTTCTGCGCTGTGTGGCTCGGAAAACACAAAGGGGACTCACGGCACCCACGCTCTCCCTCAGAAGGGAATTCATACGCGACTCTCTGAGGCCTCCGGAGAGCCGGAGAGCAGTGAAAGCACTCTATCGAGTCGGGGTTCCTGGAGATGGCTGCACAGCAAACTTTGCTGATAGGAAACGCTCGTGCTTCCCTTGAGGCCTGGGGTCACGTTTACTTTGCACTTTAGCTTGGGCAAGCCGTGGGATGAGCTCCTAGCAAGGCACTGGCGACCACCTGGATTCGTAGGAGAAAACTCACTTGCTTCCCTGAGGCATTCCTAGCAGTGACTAGAAGACGGGTAACGGCACTGTCTTTCAGTCAGCCTTGAGGCCGCCACTATCTACCTTTCAAATGGGGGAACATACTGCCTTTTCCCAGGCTTCTCAATTCCACACCGGATCACCCAGCACATATCCCTCTCTTCTCTGACAAGCCAAAGGAGGCCCTTGGAACACAATTCGGCCTTCTGCGATGAAACTTGGGGATGCAGTCTGTTTGTTCTGCATGTGCTGAATGGCATAATCCTCTAAATGCCCTCAGGCGGCCTAGGTGACTTTGCATGTTCCAAATGCCTAGCAAGGCTCAGGGTACATCTCTACTTTATTTCGGGCTGGACCTAAAGTCTACTTTCTGCCTCACTTAGAGAGACGTCGAGCACGAGTCCCCAAAGTGGATTGGAGCCCCGGTGATTTCTTCCAGGGCAGCATAGGTGTCCTCAACGTGGCAGACCCGCATGGAAAGAAAGCCTGCCCAAGAAGCGTGCTCCTGGGGCTGTTTCAAAGCTGTGGAACGCTAGCCATAGAGAACAGATTAGTTGCCGGCCCTTTCACCTGCATAGTGAGGGATGGTCCCAGAGCCGTGTATCCCTTGATTGTGCTCAGAAGGCTTCTGGTACACGGTGCACTTCCTTGGAAAGAAGTGCCCCCGTGAGAGGCTTGAGCGCTGGGAGGCCTACTAAAGCTACAGCCGTCCATGGACTGAGACTCCCTGGAAACTGGTGCACCCCTGCCTCTGGGAATGGGAAAACGTGCACCTTACCTCGAGACTAGAGGTCACATTTAGTTGGCACTTTAGCTACAGTATGCTCTGGGCTGAGCTCCCAGGAAGGAAGCGCAAGCACCCGCTTTCTTTGGCAAAAGCTCACTGCTCCTCAGAGGCATGTGTGGAGCGAACAGTGTCCTGGTGGTGTGGTGTTCAGGCAGCTTGGAAGCTGCCCCGAAGCTGCTTTCCAAAGGGGGAGAGTCGGGCTTCTCCCACATGCTCCCGTTTCCAACTGGACCCCACAGCGCAGTTACCGGCACTCTCTGACTGGCGACTGGAGACTTTCGGGCACACGGGGCCTTTCTAGGATCACACTTCGTTGCAGCCGGGGTCTTCTGCATGCCGTGCATAGCACTACCCGCTTCATGACTTAGTCAGGCCTAGGTGACTTGGATCGTCCAAATGTCTCACTCGTTGAGCGGGTTTTCTGTTCTTTCTGTCAGGCTGGGCCTACAGTGTACCTTGCGTCACAATAGAGAGATGACAGGTAAGAGTTGCCAGGGGGCTCTGTAGGCTCAGGGATTCTTTCAGTGCAGTTCAGAGGGCCTCCACAGAGGGAGAGCCACGCTGAAGGTAATACTGGCCAAAACGTTGTCCTGGGGCTGCTTTACAGCGGTAGAAATCAAGCTAGGCAAGCGAGGATCAGTTCATTGCCCTTCCCTCTGCATAGACAGGGTTGACCCCAACAGCCTGTTCTGCGCTGTGTGGCTCGGAAAACACAAAGGGGACTCACGGCACCCACGCTCTCCCTCAGAAGGGAATTCATACGCGACTCTCTGAGGCCTCCGGAGAGCCGGAGAGCAGTGAAAGCACTCTATCGAGTCGGGGTTCCTGGAGATGGCTGCACAGCAAACTTTGCTGATAGGAAACGCTCGTGCTTCCCTTGAGGCCTGGGGTCACGTTTACTTTGCACTTTAGCTTGGGCAAGCCGTGGGATGAGCTCCTAGCAAGGCACTGGCGACCACCTGGATTCGTAGGAGAAAACTCACTTGCTTCCCTGAGGCATTCCTAGCAGTGACTAGAAGACGGGTAACGGCACTGTCTTTCAGTCAGCCTTGAGGCCGCCACTATCTACCTTTCAAATGGGGGAACATACTGCCTTTTCCCAGGCTTCTCAATTCCACACCGGATCACCCAGCACATATCCCTCTCTTCTCTGACAAGCCAAAGGAGGCCCTTGGAACACAATTCGGCCTTCTGCGATGAAACTTTGGGATGCAGTCTGTTTGTTCTGCATGTGCTGAATGGCATAATCCTCTAAATGCCCTCAGGCGGCCTAGGTGACTTTGCATGTTCCAAATGCCTAGCAAGGCTCAGGGTACATCTCTACTTTATTTCGGGCTGGACCTAAAGTCTACTTTCTGCCTCACTTAGAGAGACGTCGAGCACGAGTCCCCAAAGTGGATTGGAGCCCCGGTGATTTCTTCCAGGGCAGCATAGGTGTCCTCAACGTGGCAGACCCGCATGGAAAGAAAGCCTGCCCAAGAAGCGTGCTCCTGGGGCTGTTTCAAAGCTGTGGAACGCTAGCCATAGAGAACAGATTAGTTGCCGGCCCTTTCACCTGCATAGTGAGGGATGGTCCCAGAGCCGTGTATCCCTTGATTGTGCTCAGAAGGCTTCTGGTACACGGTGCACTTCCTTGGAAAGAAGTGCCCCCGTGAGAGGCTTGAGCGCTGGGAGGCCTACTAAAGCTACAGCCGTCCATGGACTGAGACTCCCTGGAAACTGGTGCACCCCTGCCTCTGGGAATGGGAAAACGTGCACCTTACCTCGAGACTAGAGGTCACATTTAGTTGGCACTTTAGCTACAGTATGCTCTGGGCTGAGCTCCCAGGAAGGAAGCGCAAGCACCCGGTTTCTTTGGCAAAAGCTCACTGCTCCTCAGAGGCATGTGTGGAGCGAACAGTGTCCTGGTGGTGTGGTGTTCAGGCAGCTTGGAAGCTGCCCCGAAGCTGCTTTCCAAAGGGGGAGAGTCGGGCTTCTCCCACATGCTCCCGTTTCCAACTGGACCCCACAGCGCAGTTACCGGCACTCTCTGACTGGCGACTGGAGACTTTCGGCCACACGGGGCCTTTCTAGGATCACACTTGGTTGCAGCCGGGGTCTTTTGCATGCCGTGCATAGCACTACCCGCTTCATGACTTAGTCAGGCCTAGGTGACTTGGATCGTCCAAATGTCTCACTCGTTGAGCGGGTTTTCTGTTCTTTCTGTCAGGCTGGGCCTACAGTGTACCTTGCGTCACAATAGAGAGATGACAGGTAAGAGTTGCCAGGGGGCTCTGTAGGCTCAGGGATTCTTTCAGTGCAGTTCAGAGGGCCTCCACAGAGGGAGAGCCACGCTGAAGGTAATACTGGCCAAAACGTTGTCCTGGGGCTGCTTTACAGCGCTAGAAATCAAGCTAGGCAAGCGAGGATCAGTTCATTGCCCTTCCCTCTGCATAGACAGGGTTGACCCCAACAGCCTGTTCTGCGCTGTGTGGCTCGGAAAACACAAAGGGGACTCACGGCACCCACGCTCTCCCTCAGAAGGGAATTCATACGCGACTCTCTGAGGCCTCCGGAGAGCCGGAGAGCAGTGAAAGCACTCTATCGAGTCGGGGTTCCTGGAGATGGCTGCACAGCAAACTTTGCTGATAGGAAACGCTCGTGCTTCCCTTGAGGCCTGGGGTCACGTTTACTTTGCACTTTAGCTTGGGCAAGCCGTGGGATGAGCTCCTAGCAAGGCACTGGCGACCACCTGGATTCGTAGGAGAAAACTCACTTGCTTCCCTGAGGCATTCCTAGCAGTGACTAGAAGACGGGTAACGGCACTGTCTTTCAGTCAGCCTTGAGGCCGCCACTATCTACCTTTCAAATGGGGGAACATACTGCCTTTTCCCAGGCTTCTCAATTCCACACCGGATCACCCAGCACATATCCCTCTCTTCTCTGACAAGCCAAAGGAGGCCCTTGGAACACAATTCGGCCTTCTGCGATGAAACTTGGGGATGCAGTCTGTTTGTTCTGCATGTGCTGAATGGCATAATCCTCTAAATGCCCTCAGGCGGCCTAGGTGACTTTGCATGTTCCAAATGCCTAGCAAGGCTCAGGGTACATCTCTACTTTATTTCGGGCTGGACCTAAAGTCTACTTTCTGCCTCACTTAGAGAGACGTCGAGCACGAGTCCCCAAAGTGGATTGGAGCCCCGGTGATTTCTTTCAGGGCAGCATAGGTGTCCTCAACGTGGCAGACCCGCATGGAAAGAAAGCCTGCCCAAGAAGCGTGCTCCTGGGGCTGTTTCAAAGCTGTGGAACGCTAGCCATAGAGAACAGATTAGTTGCCGGCCCTTTCACCTGCATAGTGAGGGATGGTCCCAGAGCCGTGTATCCCTTGATTGTGCTCAGAAGGCTTCTGGTACACGGTGCACTTCCTTGGAAAGAAGTGCCCCCGTGAGAGGCTTGAGCGCTGGGAGGCCTACTAAAGCTACAGCCGTCCATGGACTGAGACTCCCTGGAAACTGGTGCACCCCTGCCTCTGGGAATGGGAAAACGTGCACCTTACCTCGAGACTAGAGGTCACATTTAGTTGGCACTTTAGCTACAGTATGCTCTGGGCTGAGCTCCCAGGAAGGAAGCGCAAGCACCCGGTTTCTTTGGCAAAAGCTCACTGCTCCTCAGAGGCATGTGTGGAGCGAACAGTGTCCTGGTGGTGCGGTGTTCAGGCAGCTTGGAAGCTGCCCCGAAGCTGCTTTCCAAAGGGGGAGAGTCGGGCTTCTCCCACATGCTCCGTTTCCAACTTGACCCCACAGCGCAGTTACCGGCACTCTCTGACTGGCGACTGGAGACTTTCGGCCACACGGGGCCTTTCTAGGATCACACTTCGTTGCAGCCGGGGTCTTTTGCATGCCGTGCATAGCACTACCCGCTTCATGACTTAGTCAGGCCTAGGTGACTTGGATCGTCCAAATGTCTCACTCGTTGAGCGGTTTTTCTGTTCTCTCTGTCAGGCTGGGACTACAGTGTACCTTGCGTCTCAATAGAGAGATGACAGGTAAGAGTTGCCAGGGGGCTCTGTAGGCTCAGGGATTCTTTCAGTGCAGTTCAGAGGGCCTCCACAGAGGGAGAGCCACGCTGAAGGTAATACTGGCAAAAACGTTGTCCTGGGGCTGCTTTACAGCGGTAGAAATCAAGCTAGGCAAGCGAGGATCAGTTCATTGCCCTTCCCTCTGCATAGACAGGGTTGACCCCAACAGCCTGTTCTGCGCTGTGTGGCTCGGAAAACACAAAGGGGACTCACGGCACCCACGCTCTCCCTCAGAAGGGAATTCATACGCGACTCTCTGAGGCCTCCGGAGAGCCGGAGAGCAGTGAAAGCACTCTATCGAGTCGGGGTTCCTGGAGATGGCTGCACAGCAAACTTTGCTGATAGGAAACGCTCGTGCTTCCCTTGAGGCCTGGGGTCACGTTTACTTTGCACTTTAGCTTGGGCAAGCCGTGGGATGAGCTCCTAGCAAGGCACTGGCGACCACCTGGATTCGTAGGAGAAAACTCACTTGCTTCCCTGAGGCATTCCTAGCAGTGACTAGAAGACGGGTAACGGCACTGTCTTTCAGTCAGCCTTGAGGCCGCCACTATCTACCTTTCAAATGGGGGAACATACTGCCTTTTCCCAGGCTTCTCAATTCCACACCGGATCACCCAGCACATATCCCTCTCTTCTCTGACAAGCCAAAGGAGGCCCTTGGAACACAATTCGCCCTTCTGCGATGAAACTTTGGGATGCAGTCTGTTTGTTCTGCATGTGCTGAATGGCATAATCCTCTAAATGCCCTCTGGCGGCCTAGGTGACTTTGCATGTTCCAAATGCCTGGCAAGGCTCAGGGTACATCTCTACTTTATTTCGGGCTGGACCTAAAGTCTACTTTCTGCCTCACTTAGAGAGACGTCGAGCACGAGTCCCCAAAGTGGATTGGAGCCCCGGTGATTTCTTCCAGGGCAGCATAGGTGTCCTCAACGTGGCAGACCCGCATGGAAAGAAAGCCTGCCCAAGAAGCGTGCTCCTGGGGCTGTTTCAAAGCTGTGGAACGCTAGCCATAGAGAACAGATTAGTTGCCGGCCCTTTCACCTGCATAGTGAGGGATGGTCCCAGAGCCGTGTATCCCTTGATTGTGCTCAGAAGGCTTCTGGTACACGGTGCACTTCCTTGGAAAGAAGTGCCCCCGTGAGAGGCTTGAGCGCTGGGAGGCCTACTAAAGCTACAGCCGTCCATGGACTGAGACTCCCTGGAAACTGGTGCACCCCTGCCTCTGGGAATGGGAAAACGTGCACCTTACCTCGAGACTAGAGGTCACATTTAGTTGGCACTTTAGCTACAGTATGCTCTGGGCTGAGCTCCCAGGAAGGAAGCGCAAGCACCCGGTTTCTTTGGCAAAAGCTCACTGCTCCTCAGAGGCATGTGTGGAGCGAACAGTGTCCTGGTGGTGTGGTGTTCAGGCAGCTTGGAAGCTGCCCCGAAGCTGCTTTCCAAAGGGGGAGAGTCGGGCTTCTCCCACATGCTCCCGTTTCCAACTTGACCCCACAGCGCAGTTACCGGCACTCTCTGACTGGCGACTGGAGACTTTCGGCCACACGGGGCCTTTCTAGGATCACACTTCGTTGCAGCCGGGGTCTTTTGCATGCCGTGCATAGCACTACCCGCTTCATGACTTAGTCAGGCCTAGGTGACTTGGATCGTCCAAATGTCTCACTCGTTGAGCGGTTTTTCTGTTCTTTCTGTCAGGCTGGGCCTACAGTGTACCTTGCGTCACAATAGAGAGATGACAGGTAAGAGTTGCCAGGGGGCTCTGTAGGCTCAGGGATTCTTTCAGTGCAGTTCAGAGGGCCTCCACAGAGGGAGAGCCACGCTGAAGGTAATACTGGCCAAAACGTTGTCCTGGGGCTGCTTTACAGCGGTAGAAATCAAGCTAGGCAAGCGAGGATCAGTTCATTGCCCTTCCCTCTGCATAGACAGGGTTGACCCCAACAGCCTGTTCTGCGCTGTGTGGCTCGGAAAACACAAAGGGGACTCACGGCACCCATGCTCTCCCTCAGAAGGGAATTCATACGCGACTCTCTGAGGCCTCCGGAGAGCCGGAGAGCAGTGAAAGCACTCTATCGAGTCGGGGTTCCTGGAGATGGCTGCACAGCAAACTTTGCTGATAGGAAACGCTCGTGCTTCCCTTGAGGCCTGGGGTCACGTTTACTTTGCACTTTAGCTTGGGCAAGCCGTGGGATGAGCTCCTAGCAAGGCACTGGCGACCACCTGGATTCGTAGGAGAAAACTCACTTGCTTCCCTGAGGCATTCCTAGCAGTGACTAGAAGACGGGTAACGGCACTGTCTTTCAGTCAGCCTTGAGGCCGCCACTATCTACCTTTCAAATGGGGGAACATACTGCCTTTTCCCAGGCTTCTCAATTCCACACCGGATCACCCAGCACATATCCCTCTCTTCTCTGACAAGCCAAAGGAGGCCCTTGGAACACAATTCGGCCTTCTGCGATGAAACTTTGGGATGCAGTCTGTTTGTTCTGCATGTGCTGAATGGCATAATCCTCTAAATGCCCTCAGGCGGCCTAGGTGACTTTGCATGTTCCAAATGCCTAGCAAGGCTCAGGGTACATCTCTACTTTATTTCGGGCTGGACCTAAAGTCTACTTTCTGCCTCACTTAGAGAGACGTCGAGCACGAGTCCCCAAAGTGGATTGGAGCCCCGGTGATTTCTTCCAGGGCAGCATAGGTGTCCTCAACGTGGCAGACCCGCATGGAAAGAAAGCCTGCCCAAGAAGCGTGCTCCTGGGGCTGTTTCAAAGCTGTGGAACGCTAGCCATAGAGAACAGATTAGTTGCCGGCCCTTTCACCTGCATAGTGAGGGATGGTCCCAGAGCCGTGTATCCCTTGATTGTGCTCAGAAGGCTTCTGGTACACGGTGCACTTCCTTGGAAAGAAGTGCCCCCGTGAGAGGCTTGAGCGCTGCGAGGCCTACTAAAGCTACAGCCGTCCATGGACTGAGACTCCCTGGAAACTGGTGCACCCCTGCCTCTGGGAATGGGAAAACGTGCACCTTACCTCGAGACTAGAGGTCACATTTAGTTGGCACTTTAGCTACAGTATGCTCTGGGCTGAGCTCCCAGGAAGGAAGCGCAAGCACCCGGTTTCTTTGGCAAAAGCTCACTGCTCCTCAGAGGCATGTGTGGAGCGAACAGTGTCCTGGTGGTGTGGTGTTCAGGCAGCTTGGAAGCTGCCCCGAAGCTGCTTTCCAAAGGGGGAGAGTCGGGCTTCTCCCACATGCTCCCGTTTCCAACTGGACCCCACAGCGCAGTTACCGGCACTCTCTGACTGGCGACTGGAGACTTTCGGGCACACGGGGCCTTTCTAGGATCACACTTCGTTGCAGCCGGGGTCTTCTGCATGCCGTGCATAGCACTACCCGCTTCATGACTTAGTCAGGCCTAGGTGACTTGGATCGTCCAAATGTCTCACTCGTTGAGCGGGTTTTCTGTTCTTTCTGTCAGGCTGGGCCTACAGTGTACCTTGCGTCACAATAGAGAGATGACAGGTAAGAGTTGCCAGGGGGCTCTGTAGGCTCAGGGATTCTTTCAGTGCAGTTCAGAGGGCCTCCACAGAGGGAGAGCCACGCTGAAGGTAATACTGGCCAAAACGTTGTCCTGGGGCTGCTTTACAGCGGTAGAAATCAAGCTAGGCAAGCGAGGATCAGTTCATTGCCCTTCCCTCTGCATAGACAGGGTTGACCCCAACAGCCTGTTCTGCGCTGTGTGGCTCGGAAAACACAAAGGGGACTCACGGCACCCACGCTCTCCCTCAGAAGGGAATTCATACGCGACTCTCTGAGGCCTCCGGAGAGCCGGAGAGCAGTGAAAGCACTCTATCGAGTCGGGGTTCCTGGAGATGGCTGCACAGCAAACTTTGCTGATAGGAAACGCTCGTGCTTCCCTTGAGGCCTGGGGTCACGTTTACTTTGCACTTTAGCTTGGGCAAGCCGTGGGATGAGCTCCTAGCAAGGCACTGGCGACCACCTGGATTCGTAGGAGAAAACTCACTTGCTTCCCTGAGGCATTCCTAGCAGTGACTAGAAGACGGGTAACGGCACTGTCTTTCAGTCAGCCTTGAGGCCGCCACTATCTACCTTTCAAATGGGGGAACATACTGCCTTTTCCCAGGCTTCTCAATTCCACACCGGATCACCCAGCACATATCCCTCTCTTCTCTGACAAGCCAAAGGAGGCCCTTGGAACACAATTCGGCCTTCTGCGATGAAACTTTGGGATGCAGTCTGTTTGTTCTGCATGTGCTGAATGGCATAATCCTCTAAATGCCCTCAGGCGGCCTAGGTGACTTTGCATGTTCCAAATGCCTAGCAAGGCTCAGGGTACATCTCTACTTTATTTCGGGCTGGACCTAAAGTCTACTTTCTGCCTCACTTAGAGAGACGTCGAGCACGAGTCCCCAAAGTGGATTGGAGCCCCGGTGATTTCTTCCAGGGCAGCATAGGTGTCCTCAACGTGGCAGACCCGCATGGAAAGAAAGCCTGCCCAAGAAGCGTGCTCCTGGGGCTGTTTCAAAGCTGTGGAACGCTAGCCATAGAGAACAGATTAGTTGCCGGCCCTTTCACCTGCATAGTGAGGGATGGTCCCAGAGCCGTGTATCCCTTGATTGTGCTCAGAAGGCTTCTGGTACACGGTGCACTTCCTTGGAAAGAAGTGCCCCCGTGAGAGGCTTGAGCGCTGCGAGGCCTACTAAAGCTACAGCCGTCCATGGACTGAGACTCCCTGGAAACTGGTGCACCCCTGCCTCTGGGAATGGGAAAACGTGCAGCTTACCTCGAGACTAGAGGTCACATTTAGTTGGCACTTTAGCTACAGTATGCTCTGGGCTGAGCTCCCAGGAAGGAAGCGCAAGCACCCGGTTTCTTTGGCAAAAGCTCACTGCTCCTCAGAGGCATGTGTGGAGCGAACAGTGTCCTGGTGGTGTGGTGTTCAGGCAGCTTGGAAGCTGCCCCGAAGCTGCTTTCCAAAGGGGGAGAGTCGGGCTTCTCCCACATGCTCCCGTTTCCAACTGGACCCCACAGCGCAGTTACCGGCACTCTCTGACTGGCGACTGGAGACTTTCGGCCACACGGGGCCTTTCTAGGATCACACTTCGTTGCAGCCGGGGTCTTCTGCATGCCGTGCATAGCACTACCCGCTTCATGACTTAGTCAGGCCTAGGTGACTTGGATCGTCCAAATGTCTCACTCGTTGAGCGGGTTTTCTGTTCTTTCTGTCAGGCTGGGCCTACAGTGTACCTTGCGTCACAATAGAGAGATGACAGGTAAGAGTTGCCAGGGGGCTCTGTAGGCTCAGGGATTCTTTCAGTGCAGTTCAGAGGGCCTCCACAGAGGGAGAGCCACGCTGAAGGTAATACTGGCCAAAACGTTGTCCTGGGGCTGCTTTACAGCGGTAGAAATCAAGCTAGGCAAGCGAGGATCAGTTCATTGCCCTTCCCTCTGCATAGACAGGGTTGACCCCAACAGCCTGTTCTGCGCTGTGTGGCTCGGAAAACACAAAGGGGACTCACGGCACCCACGCTCTCCCTCAGAAGGGAATTCATACGCGACTCTCTGAGGCCTCCGGAGAGCCGGAGAGCAGTGAAAGCACTCTATCGAGTCGGGGTTCCTGGAGATGGCTGCACAGCAAACTTTGCTGATAGGAAACGCTCGTGCTTCCCTTGAGGCCTGGGGTCACGTTTACTTTGCACTTTAGCTTGGGCAAGCCGTGGGATGAGCTCCTAGCAAGGCACTGGCGACCACCTGGATTCGTAGGAGAAAACTCACTTGCTTCCCTGAGGCATTCCTAGCAGTGACTGGAAGACGGGTAACGGCACTGTCTTTCAGTCAGCCTTGAGGCCGCCACTATCTACCTTTCAAATGGGGGAACATACTGCCTTTTCCCAGGCTTCTCAATTCCACACCGGATCACCCAGCACATATCCCTCTCTTCTCTGACAAGCCAAAGGAGGCCCTTGGAACACAATTCGGCCTTCTGCGATGAAACTTTGGGATGCAGTCTGTTTGTTCTGCATGTGCTGAATGGCATAATCCTCTAAATGCCCTCTGGCGGCCTAGGTGACTTTGCATGTTCCAAATGCCTAGCAAGGCTCAGGGTACATCTCTACTTTATTTCGGGCTGGACCTAAAGTCTACTTTCTGCCTCACTTAGAGAGACGTCGAGCACGAGTCCCCAAAGTGGATTGGAGCCCCGGTGATTTCTTCCAGGGCAGCATAGGTGTCCTCAACGTGGCAGACCCGCATGGAAAGAAAGCCTGCCCAAGAAGCGTGCTCCGGGGGCTGTTTCAAAGCTGTGGAACGCTAGCCATAGAGAACAGATTAGTTGCCGGCCCTTTCACCTGCATAGTGAGGGATGGTCCCAGAGCCGTGTATCCCTTGATTGTGCTCAGAAGGCTTCTGGTACACGGTGCACTTCCTTGGAAAGAAGTGCCCCCGTGAGAGGCTTGAGCGCTGGGAGGCCTACTAAAGCTACAGCCGTCCATGGACTGAGACTCCCTGGAAACTGGTGCACCCCTGCCTCTGGGAATGGGAAACCGTGCACCTTACCTCGAGACTAGAGGTCACATTTAGTTGGCACTTTAGCTACAGTATGCTCTGGGCTGAGCTCCCAGGAAGGAAGCGCAAGCACCCGGTTTCTTTGGCAAAAGCTCACTGCTCCTCAGAGGCATGTGTGGAGCGAACAGTGTCCTGGTGGTGCGGTGTTCAGGCAGCTTGGAAGCTGCCCCGAAGCTGCTTTCCAAAGGGGGAGAGTCGGGCTTCTCCCACATGCTCCGTTTCCAACTTGACCCCACAGCGCAGTTACCGGCACTCTCTGACTGGCGACTGGAGACTTTCGGCCACACGGGGCCTTTCTAGGATCACACTTCGTTGCAGCCGGGGTCTTTTGCATGCCGTGCATAGCACTACCCGCTTCATGACTTAGTCAGGCCTAGGTGACTTGGATCGTCCAAATGTCTCACTCGTTGAGCGGGTTTTCTGTTCTTTCTGTCAGGCTGGGCCTACAGTGTACCTTGCGTCACAATAGAGAGATGACAGGTAAGAGTTGCCAGGGGGCTCTGTAGGCTCAGGGATTCTTTCAGTGCAGTTCAGAGGGCCTCCACAGAGGGAGAGCCACGCTGAAGGTAATACTGGCCAAAACGTTGTCCTGGGGCTGCTTTACAGCGCTAGAAATCAAGCTAGGCAAGCGAGGATCAGTTCATTGCCCTTCCCTCTGCATAGACAGGGTTGACCCCAACAGCCTGTTCTGCGCTGTGTGGCTCGGAAAACACAAAGGGGACTCACGGCACCCACGCTCTCCCTCAGAAGGGAATTCATACGCGACTCTCTGAGGCCTCCGGAGAGCCGGAGAGCAGTGAAAGCACTCTATCGAGTCGGGGTTCCTGGAGATGGCTGCACAGCAAACTTTGCTGATAGGAAACGCTCGTGCTTCCCTTGAGGCCTGGGGTCACGTTTACTTTGCACTTTAGCTTGGGCAAGCCGTGGGATGAGCTCCTAGCAAGGCACTGGCGACCACCTGGATTCGTAGGAGAAAACTCACTTGCTTCCCTGAGGCATTCCTAGCAGTGAGTGGAAGACGGGTAACGGCACTGTCTTTCAGTCAGCCTTGAGGCCGCCACTATCTACCTTTCAAATGGGGGAACATACTGCCTTTTCCCAGGCTTCTCAATTCCACACCGGATCACCCAGCACATATCCCTCTCTTCTCTGACAAGCCAAAGGAGGCCCTTGGAACACAATTCGGCCTTCTGCGATGAAACTTTGGGATGCAGTCTGTTTGTTCTGCATGTGCTGAATGGCATAATCCTCTAAATGCCCTCAGGGGGCCTAGGTGACTTTGCATGTTCCAAATGCCTAGCAAGGCTCAGGGTACATCTCTACTTTATTTCGGGCTGGACCTAAAGTCTACTTTCTGCCTCACTTAGAGAGACGTCGAGCACGAGTCCCCAAAGTGGATTGGAGCCCCGGTGATTTCTTCCAGGGCAGCATAGGTGTCCTCAACGTGGCAGACCCGCATGGAAAGAAAGCCTGCCCAAGAAGCGTGCTCCTGGGGCTGTTTCAAAGCTGTGAAACGCTAGCCATAGAGAACAGATTAGTTGCCGGCCCTTTCACCTGCATAGTGAGGGATGGTCCCAGAGCCGTGTATCCCTTGATTGTGCTCAGAAGGCTTCTGGTACACGGTGCACTTCCTTGGAAAGAAGTGCCCCCGTGAGAGGCTTGAGCGCTGCGAGGCCTACTAAAGCTACAGCCGTCCATGGACTGAGACTCCCTGGAAACTGGTGCACCCCTGCCTCTGGGAATGGGAAAACGTGCACCTTACCTCGAGACTAGAGGTCACATTTAGTTGGCACTTTAGCTACAGTATGCTCTGGGCTGAGCTCCCAGGAAGGAAGCGCAAGCACCCGGTTTCTTTGGCAAAAGCTCACTGCTCCTCAGAGGCATGTGTGGAGCGAACAGTGTCCTGGTGGTGTGGTGTTCAGGCAGCTTGGAAGCTGCCCCGAAGCTGCTTTCCAAAGGGGGAGAGTCGGGCTTCTCCCACATGCTCCCGTTTCCAACTTGACCCCACAGCGCAGTTACCGGCACTCTCTGACTGGCGACTGGAGACTTTCGGCCACACGGGGCCTTTCTAGGATCACACTTCGTTGCAGCCGGGGTCTTTTGCATGCCGTGCATAGCACTACCCGCTTCATGACTTAGTCAGGCCTAGGTGACTTGGATCGTCCAAATGTCTCACTCGTTGAGCGGTTTTTCTGTTCTTTCTGTCAGGCTGGGCCTACAGTGTACCTTGCGTCACAATAGAGAGATGACAGGTAAGAGTTGCCAGGGGGCTCTGTAGGCTCAGGGATTCTTTCAGTGCAGTTCAGAGGGCCTCCACAGAGGGAGAGCCACGCTGAAGGTAATACTGGCCAAAACGTTGTCCTGGGGCTGCTTTACAGCGGTAGAAATCAAGCTAGGCAAGCGAGGATCAGTTCATTGCCCTTCCCTCTGCATAGACAGGGTTGACCCCAACAGCCTGTTCTGCGCTGTGTGGCTCGGAAAACACAAAGGGGACTCACGGCACCCATGCTCTCCCTCAGAAGGGAATTCATACGCGACTCTCTGAGGCCTCCGGAGAGCCGGAGAGCAGTGAAAGCACTCTATCGAGTCGGGGTTCCTGGAGATGGCTGCACAGCAAACTTTGCTGATAGGAAACGCTCGTGCTTCCCTTGAGGCCTGGGGTCACGTTTACTTTGCACTTTAGCTTGGGCAAGCCGTGGGATGAGCTCCTAGCAAGGCACTGGCGACCACCTGGATTCGTAGGAGAAAACTCACTTGCTTCCCTGAGGCATTCCTAGCAGTGACTAGAAGACGGGTAACGGCACTGTCTTTCAGTCAGCCTTGAGGCCGCCACTATCTACCTTTCAAATGGGGGAACATACTGCCTTTTCCCAGGCTTCTCAATTCCACACCGGATCACCCAGCACATATCCCTCTCTTCTCTGACAAGCCAAAGGAGGCCCTTGGAACACAATTCGGCCTTCTGCGATGAAACTTTGGGATGCAGTCTGTTTGTTCTGCATGTGCTGAATGGCATAATCCTCTAAATGCCCTCAGGCGGCCTAGGTGACTTTGCATGTTCCAAATGCCTAGCAAGGCTCAGGGTACATCTCTACTTTATTTCGGGCTGGACCTAAAGTCTACTTTCTGCCTCACTTAGAGAGACGTCGAGCACGAGTCCCCAAAGTGGATTGGAGCCCCGGTGATTTCTTCCAGGGCAGCATAGGTGTCCTCAACGTGGCAGACCCGCATGGAAAGAAAGCCTGCCCAAGAAGCGTGCTCCTGGGGCTGTTTCAAAGCTGTGGAACGCTAGCCATAGAGAACAGATTAGTTGCCGGCCCTTTCACCTGCATAGTGAGGGATGGTCCCAGAGCCGTGTATCCCTTGATTGTGCTCAGAAGGCTTCTGGTACACGGTGCACTTCCTTGGAAAGAAGTGCCCCCGTGAGAGGCTTGAGCGCTGGGAGGCCTACTAAAGCTACAGCCGTCCATGGACTGAGACTCCCTGGAAACTGGTGCACCCCTGCCTCTGGGAATGGGAAAACGTGCACCTTACCTCGAGACTAGAGGTCACATTTAGTTGGCACTTTAGCTACAGTATGCTCTGGGCTGAGCTCCCAGGAAGGAAGCGCAAGCACCCGGTTTCTTTGGCAAAAGCTCACTGCTCCTCAGAGGCATGTGTGGAGCGAACAGTGTCCTGGTGGTGTGGTGTTCAGGCAGCTTGGAAGCTGCCCCGAAGCTGCTTTCCAAAGGGGGAGAGTCGGGCTTCTCCCACATGCTCCCGTTTCCAACTGGACCCCACAGCGCAGTTACCGGCACTCTCTGACTGGCGACTGGAGACTTTCGGGCACACGGGGCCTTTCTAGGATCACACTTCGTTGCAGCCGGGGTCTTCTGCATGCCGTGCATAGCACTACCCGCTTCATGACTTAGTCAGGCCTAGGTGACTTGGATCGTCCAAATGTCTCACTCGTTGAGCGGGTTTTCTGTTCTTTCTGTCAGGCTGGGCCTACAGTGTACCTTGCGTCACAATAGAGAGATGACAGGTAAGAGTTGCCAGGGGGCTCTGTAGGCTCAGGGATTCTTTCAGTGCAGTTCAGAGGGCCTCCACAGAGGGAGAGCCACGCTGAAGGTAATACTGGCCAAAACGTTGTCCTGGGGCTGCTTTACAGCGGTAGAAATCAAGCTAGGCAAGCGAGGATCAGTTCATTGCCCTTCCCTCTGCATAGACAGGGTTGACCCCAACAGCCTGTTCTGCGCTGTGTGGCTCGGAAAACACAAAGGGGACTCACGGCACCCACGCTCTCCCTCAGAAGGGAATTCATACGCGACTCTCTGAGGCCTCCGGAGAGCCGGAGAGCAGTGAAAGCACTCTATCGAGTCGGGGTTCCTGGAGATGGCTGCACAGCAAACTTTGCTGATAGGAAACGCTCGTGCTTCCCTTGAGGCCTGGGGTCACGTTTACTTTGCACTTTAGCTTGGGCAAGCCGTGGGATGAGCTCCTAGCAAGGCACTGGCGACCACCTGGATTCGTAGGAGAAAACTCACTTGCTTCCCTGAGGCATTCCTAGCAGTGACTAGAAGACGGGTAACGGCACTGTCTTTCAGTCAGCCTTGAGGCCGCCACTATCTACCTTTCAAATGGGGGAACATACTGCCTTTTCCCAGGCTTCTCAATTCCACACCGGATCACCCAGCACATATCCCTCTCTTCTCTGACAAGCCAAAGGAGGCCCTTGGAACACAATTCGGCCTTCTGCGATGAAACTTTGGGATGCAGTCTGTTTGTTCTGCATGTGCTGAATGGCATAATCCTCTAAATGCCCTCAGGCGGCCTAGGTGACTTTGCATGTTCCAAATGCCTAGCAAGGCTCAGGGTACATCTCTACTTTATTTCGGGCTGGACCTAAAGTCTACTTTCTGCCTCACTTAGAGAGACGTCGAGCACGAGTCCCCAAAGTGGATTGGAGCCCCGGTGATTTCTTCCAGGGCAGCATAGGTGTCCTCAACGTGGCAGACCCGCATGGAAAGAAAGCCTGCCCAAGAAGCGTGCTCCTGGGGCTGTTTCAAAGCTGTGGAACGCTAGCCATAGAGAACAGATTAGTTGCCGGCCCTTTCACCTGCATAGTGAGGGATGGTCCCAGAGCCGTGTATCCCTTGATTGTGCTCAGAAGGCTTCTGGTACACGGTGCACTTCCTTGGAAAGAAGTGCCCCCGTGAGAGGCTTGAGCGCTGCGAGGCCTACTAAAGCTACAGCCGTCCATGGACTGAGACTCCCTGGAAACTGGTGCACCCCTGCCTCTGGGAATGGGAAAACGTGCAGCTTACCTCGAGACTAGAGGTCACATTTAGTTGGCACTTTAGCTACAGTATGCTCTGGGCTGAGCTCCCAGGAAGGAAGCGCAAGCACCCGGTTTCTTTGGCAAAAGCTCACTGCTCCTCAGAGGCATGTGTGGAGCGAACAGTGTCCTGGTGGTGTGGTGTTCAGGCAGCTTGGAAGCTGCCCCGAAGCTGCTTTCCAAAGGGGGAGAGTCGGGCTTCTCCCACATGCTCCCGTTTCCAACTGGACCCCACAGCGCAGTTACCGGCACTCTCTGACTGGCGACTGGAGACTTTCGGCCACACGGGGCCTTTCTAGGATCACACTTCGTTGCAGCCGGGGTCTTCTGCATGCCGTGCATAGCACTACCCGCTTCATGACTTAGTCAGGCCTAGGTGACTTGGATCGTCCAAATGTCTCACTCGTTGAGCGGGTTTTCTGTTCTTTCTGTCAGGCTGGGCCTACAGTGTACCTTGCGTCACAATAGAGAGATGACAGGTAAGAGTTGCCAGGGGGCTCTGTAGGCTCAGGGATTCTTTCAGTGCAGTTCAGAGGGCCTCCACAGAGGGAGAGCCACGCTGAAGGTAATACTGGCCAAAACGTTGTCCTGGGGCTGCTTTACAGCGGTAGAAATCAAGCTAGGCAAGCGAGGATCAGTTCATTGCCCTTCCCTCTGCATAGACAGGGTTGACCCCAACAGCCTGTTCTGCGCTGTGTGGCTCGGAAAACACAAAGGGGACTCACGGCACCCACGCTCTCCCTCAGAAGGGAATTCATACGCGACTCTCTGAGGCCTCCGGAGAGCCGGAGAGCAGTGAAAGCACTCTATCGAGTCGGGGTTCCTGGAGATGGCTGCACAGCAAACTTTGCTGATAGGAAACGCTCGTGCTTCCCTTGAGGCCTGGGGTCACGTTTACTTTGCACTTTAGCTTGGGCAAGCCGTGGGATGAGCTCCTAGCAAGGCACTGGCGACCACCTGGATTCGTAGGAGAAAACTCACTTGCTTCCCTGAGGCATTCCTAGCAGTGACTGGAAGACGGGTAACGGCACTGTCTTTCAGTCAGCCTTGAGGCCGCCACTATCTACCTTTCAAATGGGGGAACATACTGCCTTTTCCCAGGCTTCTCAATTCCACACCGGATCACCCAGCACATATCCCTCTCTTCTCTGACAAGCCAAAGGAGGCCCTTGGAACACAATTCGGCCTTCTGCGATGAAACTTTGGGATGCAGTCTGTTTGTTCTGCATGTGCTGAATGGCATAATCCTCTAAATGCCCTCTGGCGGCCTAGGTGACTTTGCATGTTCCAAATGCCTAGCAAGGCTCAGGGTACATCTCTACTTTATTTCGGGCTGGACCTAAAGTCTACTTTCTGCCTCACTTAGAGAGACGTCGAGCACGAGTCCCCAAAGTGGATTGGAGCCCCGGTGATTTCTTCCAGGGCAGCATAGGTGTCCTCAACGTGGCAGACCCGCATGGAAAGAAAGCCTGCCCAAGAAGCGTGCTCCGGGGGCTGTTTCAAAGCTGTGGAACGCTAGCCATAGAGAACAGATTAGTTGCCGGCCCTTTCACCTGCATAGTGAGGGATGGTCCCAGAGCCGTGTATCCCTTGATTGTGCTCAGAAGGCTTCTGGTACACGGTGCACTTCCTTGGAAAGAAGTGCCCCCGTGAGAGGCTTGAGCGCTGGGAGGCCTACTAAAGCTACAGCCGTCCATGGACTGAGACTCCCTGGAAACTGGTGCACCCCTGCCTCTGGGAATGGGAAACCGTGCACCTTACCTCGAGACTAGAGGTCACATTTAGTTGGCACTTTAGCTACAGTATGCTCTGGGCTGAGCTCCCAGGAAGGAAGCGCAAGCACCCGGTTTCTTTGGCAAAAGCTCACTGCTCCTCAGAGGCATGTGTGGAGCGAACAGTGTCCTGGTGGTGCGGTGTTCAGGCAGCTTGGAAGCTGCCCCGAAGCTGCTTTCCAAAGGGGGAGAGTCGGGCTTCTCCCACATGCTCCGTTTCCAACTTGACCCCACAGCGCAGTTACCGGCACTCTCTGACTGGCGACTGGAGACTTTCGGCCACACGGGGCCTTTCTAGGATCACACTTCGTTGCAGCCGGGGTCTTTTGCATGCCGTGCATAGCACTACCCGCTTCATGACTTAGTCAGGCCTAGGTGACTTGGATCGTCCAAATGTCTCACTCGTTGAGCGGTTTTTCTGTTCTCTCTGTCAGGCTGGGACTACAGTGTACCTTGCGTCTCAATAGAGAGATGACAGGTAAGAGTTGCCAGGGGGCTCTGTAGGCTCAGGGATTCTTTCAGTGCAGTTCAGAGGGCCTCCACAGAGGGAGAGCCACGCTGAAGGTAATACTGGCAAAAACGTTGTCCTGGGGCTGCTTTACAGCGGTAGAAATCAAGC
The DNA here is from genome assembly GCF_964341445.2 of Mesoplodon mirus. NCBI lineage: Eukaryota > Metazoa > Chordata > Mammalia > Artiodactyla > Ziphiidae > Mesoplodon > Mesoplodon mirus. The sequence goes on along the minus strand of NW_028295608.1, from coordinate 607,642 downwards.
TAGGCAAGCGAGGATCAGTTCATTGCCCTTCCCTCTGCATAGACAGGGTTGACCCCAACAGCCTGTTCTGCGCTGTGTGGCTCGGAAAACACAAAGGGGACTCACGGCACCCACGCTCTCCCTCAGAAGGGAATTCATACGCGACTCTCTGAGGCCTCCGGAGAGCCGGAGAGCAGTGAAAGCACTCTATCGAGTCGGGGTTCCTGGAGATGGCTGCACAGCAAACTTTGCTGATAGGAAACGCTCGTGCTTCCCTTGAGGCCTGGGGTCACGTTTACTTTGCACTTTAGCTTGGGCAAGCCGTGGGATGAGCTCCTAGCAAGGCACTGGCGACCACCTGGATTCGTAGGAGAAAACTCACTTGCTTCCCTGAGGCATTCCTAGCAGTGACTAGAAGACGGGTAACGGCACTGTCTTTCAGTCAGCCTTGAGGCCGCCACTATCTACCTTTCAAATGGGGGAACATACTGCCTTTTCCCAGGCTTCTCAATTCCACACCGGATCACCCAGCACATATCCCTCTCTTCTCTGACAAGCCAAAGGAGGCCCTTGGAACACAATTCGGCCTTCTGCGATGAAACTTTGGGATGCAGTCTGTTTGTTCTGCATGTGCTGAATGGCATAATCCTCTAAATGCCCTCAGGGGGCCTAGGTGACTTTGCATGTTCCAAATGCCTAGCAAGGCTCAGGGTACATCTCTACTTTATTTCGGGCTGGACCTAAAGTCTACTTTCTGCCTCACTTAGAGAGACGTCGAGCACGAGTCCCCAAAGTGGATTGGAGCCCCGGTGATTTCTTCCAGGGCAGCATAGGTGTCCTCAACGTGGCAGACCCGCATGGAAAGAAAGCCTGCCCAAGAAGCGTGCTCCTGGGGCTGTTTCAAAGCTGTGAAACGCTAGCCATAGAGAACAGATTAGTTGCCGGCCCTTTCACCTGCATAGTGAGGGATGGTCCCAGAGCCGTGTATCCCTTGATTGTGCTCAGAAGGCTTCTGGTACACGGTGCACTTCCTTGGAAAGAAGTGCCCCCGTGAGAGGCTTGAGCGCTGGGAGGCCTACTAAAGCTACAGCCGTCCATGGACTGAGACTCCCTGGAAACTGGTGCACCCCTGCCTCTGGGAATGGGAAAACGTGCACCTTACCTCGAGACTAGAGGTCACATTTAGTTGGCACTTTAGCTACAGTATGCTCTGGGCTGAGCTCCCAGGAAGGAAGCGCAAGCACCCGGTTTCTTTGGCAAAAGCTCACTGCTCCTCAGAGGCATGTGTGGAGCGAACAGTGTCCTGGTGGTGTGGTGTTCAGGCAGCTTGGAAGCTGCCCCGAAGCTGCTTTCCAAAGGGGGAGAGTCGGGCTTCTCCCACATGCTCCCGTTTCCAACTGGACCCCAAAGCGCAGTTACCGGCACTCTCTGACTGGCGACTGGAGACTTTCGGCCACACGGGGCCTTTCTAGGATCACACTTCGTTGCAGCCGGGGTCTTTTGCATGCCGTGCATAGCACTACCCGCTTCATGACTTAGTCAGGCCTAGGTGACTTGGATCGTCCAAATGTCTCACTCGTTGAGCGGTTTTTCTGTTCTTTCTGTCAGGCTGGGCCTACAGTGTACCTTGCGTCACAATAGAGAGATGACAGGTAAGAGTTGCCAGGGGGCTCTGTAGGCTCAGGGATTCTTTCAGTGCAGTTCAGAGGGCCTCCACAGAGGGAGAGCCACGCTGAAGGTAATACTGGCCAAAACGTTGTCCTGGGGCTGCTTTACAGCGCTAGAAATCAAGCTAGGCAAGCGAGGATCAGTTCATTGCCCTTCCCTCTGCATAGACAGGGTTGACCCCAACAGCCTGTTCTGCGCTGTGTGGCTCGGAAAACACAAAGGGGACTCACGGCACCCACGCTCTCCCTCAGAAGGGAATTCATACGCGACTCTCTGAGGCCTCCGGAGAGCCGGAGAGCAGTGAAAGCACTCTATCGAGTCGGGGTTCCTGGAGATGGCTGCACAGCAAACTTTGCTGATAGGAAACGCTCGTGCTTCCCTTGAGGCCTGGGGTCACGTTTACTTTGCACTTTAGCTTGGGCAAGCCGTGGGATGAGCTCCTAGCAAGGCACTGGCGACCACCTGGATTCGTAGGAGAAAACTCACTTGCTTCCCTGAGGCATTCCTAGCAGTGACTAGAAGACGGGTAACGGCACTGTCTTTCAGTCAGCCTTGAGGCCGCCACTATCTACCTTTCAAATGGGGGAACATACTGCCTTTTCCCAGGCTTCTCAATTCCACACCGGATCACCCAGCACATATCCCTCTCTTCTCTGACAAGCCAAAGGAGGCCCTTGGAACACAATTCGGCCTTCTGCGATGAAACTTTGGGATGCAGTCTGTTTGTTCTGCATGTGCTGAATGGCATAATCCTCTAAATGCCCTCAGGCGGCCTAGGTGACTTTGCATGTTCCAAATGCCTGGCAAGGCTCAGGGTACATCTCTACTTTATTTCGGGCTGGACCTAAAGTCTACTTTCTGCCTCACTTAGAGAGACGTCGAGCACGAGTCCCCAAAGTGGATTGGAGCCCCGGTGATTTCTTTCAGGGCAGCATAGGTGTCCTCAACGTGGCAGACCCGCATGGAAAGAAAGCCTGCCCAAGAAGCGTGCTCCTGGGGCTGTTTCAAAGCTGTGGAACGCTAGCCATAGAGAACAGATTAGTTGCCGGCCCTTTCACCTGCATAGTGAGGGATGGTCCCAGAGCCGTGTATCCCTTGATTGTGCTCAGAAGGCTTCTGGTACACGGTGCACTTCCTTGGAAAGAAGTGCCCCCGTGAGAGGCTTGAGCGCTGGGAGGCCTACTAAAGCTACAGCCGTCCATGGACTGAGACTCCCTGGAAACTGGTGCACCCCTGCCTCTGGGAATGGGAAAACGTGCACCTTACCTCGAGACTAGAGGTCACATTTAGTTGGCACTTTAGCTACAGTATGCTCTGGGCTGAGCTCCCAGGAAGGAAGCGCAAGCACCCGGTTTCTTTGGCAAAAGCTCACTGCTCCTCAGAGGCATGTGTGGAGCGAACAGTGTCCTGGTGGTGTGGTGTTCAGGCAGCTTGGAAGCTGCCCCGAAGCTGCTTTCCAAAGGGGGAGAGTCGGGCTTCTCCCACATGCTCCCGTTTCCAACTGGACCCCACAGCGCAGTTACCGGCACTCTCTGACTGGCGACTGGAGACTTTCGGCCACACGGGGCCTTTCTAGGATCACACTTCGTTGCAGCCGGGGTCTTCTGCATGCCGTGCATAGCACTACCCGCTTCATGACTTAGTCAGGCCTAGGTGACTTGGATCGTCCAAATGTCTCACTCGTTGAGCGGGTTTTCTGTTCTTTCTGTCAGGCTGGGCCTACAGTGTACCTTGCGTCACAATAGAGAGATGACAGGTAAGAGTTGCCAGGGGGCTCTGTAGGCTCAGGGATTCTTTCAGTGCAGTTCAGAGGGCCTCCACAGAGGGAGAGCCACGCTGAAGGTAATACTGGCCAAAACGTTGTCCTGGGGCTGCTTTACAGCGGTAGAAATCAAGCTAGGCAAGCGAGGATCAGTTCATTGCCCTTCCCTCTGCATAGACAGGGTTGACCCCAACAGCCTGTTCTGCGCTGTGTGGCTCGGAAAACACAAAGGGGACTCACGGCACCCACGCTCTCCCTCAGAAGGGAATTCATACGCGACTCTCTGAGGCCTCCGGAGAGCCGGAGAGCAGTGAAAGCACTCTATCGAGTCGGGGTTCCTGGAGATGGCTGCACAGCAAACTTTGCTGATAGGAAACGCTCGTGCTTCCCTTGAGGCCTGGGGTCACGTTTACTTTGCACTTTAGCTTGGGCAAGCCGTGGGATGAGCTCCTAGCAAGGCACTGGCGACCACCTGGATTCGTAGGAGAAAACTCACTTGCTTCCCTGAGGCATTCCTAGCAGTGACTAGAAGACGGGTAACGGCACTGTCTTTCAGTCAGCCTTGAGGCCGCCACTATCTACCTTTCAAATGGGGGAACATACTGCCTTTTCCCAGGCTTCTCAATTCCACACCGGATCACCCAGCACATATCCCTCTCTTCTCTGACAAGCCAAAGGAGGCCCTTGGAACACAATTCGGCCTTCTGCGATGAAACTTTGGGATGCAGTCTGTTTGTTCTGCATGTGCTGAATGGCATAATCCTCTAAATGCCCTCAGGCGGCCTAGGTGACTTTGCATGTTCCAAATGCCTGGCAAGGCTCAGGGTACATCTCTACTTTATTTCGGGCTGGACCTAAAGTCTACTTTCTGCCTCACTTAGAGAGACGTCGAGCACGAGTCCCCAAAGTGGATTGGAGCCCCGGTGATTTCTTTCAGGGCAGCATAGGTGTCCTCAACGTGGCAGACCCGCATGGAAAGAAAGCCTGCCCAAGAAGCGTGCTCCTGGGGCTGTTTCAAAGCTGTGGAACGCTAGCCATAGAGAACAGATTAGTTGCCGGCCCTTTCACCTGCATAGTGAGGGATGGTCCCAGAGCCGTGTATCCCTTGATTGTGCTCAGAAGGCTTCTGGTACACGGTGCACTTCCTTGGAAAGAAGTGCCCCCGTGAGAGGCTTGAGCGCTGCGAGGCCTACTAAAGCTACAGCCGTCCATGGACTGAGACTCCCTGGAAACTGGTGCACCCCTGCCTCTGGGAATGGGAAAACGTGCACCTTACCTCGAGACTAGAGGTCACATTTAGTTGGCACTTTAGCTACAGTATGCTCTGGGCTGAGCTCCCAGGAAGGAAGCGCAAGCACCCGGTTTCTTTGGCAATAGCTCACTGCTCCTCAGAGGCATGTGTGGAGCGAACAGTGTCCTGGTGGTGTGGTGTTCAGGCAGCTTGGAAGCTGCCCCGAAGCTGCTTTCCAAAGGGGGAGAGTCGGGCTTCTCCCACATGCTCCCGTTTCCAACTGGACCCCACAGCGCAGTTACCGGCACTCTCTGACTGGCGACTGGAGACTTTCGGCCACACGGGGCCTTTCTAGGATCACACTTCGTTGCAGCCGGGGTCTTCTGCATGCCGTGCATAGCACTACCCGCTTCATGACTTAGTCAGGCCTAGGTGACTTGGATCGTCCAAATGTCTCACTCGTTGAGCGGGTTTTCTGTTCTTTCTGTCAGGCTGGGCCTACAGTGTACCTTGCGTCACAATAGAGAGATGACAGGTAAGAGTTGCCAGGGGGCTCTGTAGGCTCAGGGATTCTTTCAGTGCAGTTCAGAGGGCCTCCACAGAGGGAGAGCCACGCTGAAGGTAATACTGGCCAAAACGTTGTCCTGGGGCTGCTTTACAGCGCTAGAAATCAAGCTAGGCAAGCGAGGATCAGTTCATTGCCCTTCCCTCTGCATAGACAGGGTTGACCCCAACAGCCTGTTCTGCGCTGTGTGGCTCGGAAAACACAAAGGGGACTCACGGCACCCACGCTCTCCCTCAGAAGGGAATTCATACGCGACTCTCTGAGGCCTCCGGAGAGCCGGAGAGCAGTGAAAGCACTCTATCGAGTCGGGGTTCCTGGAGATGGCTGCACAGCAAACTTTGCTGATAGGAAACGCTCGTGCTTCCCTTGAGGCCTGGGGTCACGTTTACTTTGCACTTTAGCTTGGGCAAGCCGTGGGATGAGCTCCTAGCAAGGCACTGGCGACCACCTGGATTCGTAGGAGAAAACTCACTTGCTTCCCTGAGGCATTCCTAGCAGTGACTAGAAGACGGGTAACGGCACTGTCTTTCAGTCAGCCTTGAGGCCGCCACTATCTACCTTTCAAATGGGGGAACATACTGCCTTTTCCCAGGCTTCTCAATTCCACACCGGATCACCCAGCACATATCCCTCTCTTCTCTGACAAGCCAAAGGAGGCCCTTGGAACACAATTCGCCCTTCTGCGATGAAACTTTGGGATGCAGTCTGTTTGTTCTGCATGTGCTGAATGGCATAATCCTCTAAATGCCCTCAGGCGGCCTAGGTGACTTTGCATGTTCCAAATGCCTAGCAAGGCTCAGGGTACATCTCTACTTTATTTCGGGCTGGACCTAAAGTCTACTTTCTGCCTCACTTAGAGAGACGTCGAGCACGAGTCCCCAAAGTGGATTGGAGCCCCGGTGATTTCTTTCAGGGCAGCATAGGTGTCCTCAACGTGGCAGACCCGCATGGAAAGAAAGCCTGCCCAAGAAGCGTGCTCCTGGGGCTGTTTCAAAGCTGTGGAACGCTAGCCATAGAGAACAGATTAGTTGCCGGCCCTTTCACCTGCATAGTGAGGGATGGTCCCAGAGCCGTGTATCCCTTGATTGTGCTCAGAAGGCTTCTGGTACACGGTGCACTTCCTTGGAAAGAAGTGCCCCCGTGAGAGGCTTGAGCGCTGCGAGGCCTACTAAAGCTACAGCCGTCCATGGACTGAGACTCCCTGGAAACTGGTGCACCCCTGCCTCTGGGAATGGGAAAACGTGCACCTTACCTCGAGACTAGAGGTCACATTTAGTTGGCACTTTAGCTACAGTATGCTCTGGGCTGAGCTCCCAGGAAGGAAGCGCAAGCACCCGGTTTCTTTGGCAAAAGCTCACTGCTCCTCAGAGGCATGTGTGGAGCGAACAGTGTCCTGGTGGTGTGGTGTTCAGGCAGCTTGGAAGCTGCCCCGAAGCTGCTTTCCAAAGGGGGAGAGTCGGGCTTCTCCCACATGCTCCCGTTTCCAACTGGACCCCACAGCGCAGTTACCGGCACTCTCTGACTGGCGACTGGAGACTTTCGGCCACACGGGGCCTTTCTAGGATCACACTTCGTTGCAGCCGGGGTCTTTTGCATGCCGTGCATAGCACTACCCGCTTCATGACTTAGTCAGGCCTAGGTGACTTGGATCGTCCAAATGTCTCACTCGTTGAGCGGTTTTTCTGTTCTTTCTGTCAGGCTGGGCCTACAGTGTACCTTGCGTCACAATAGAGAGATGACAGGTAAGAGTTGCCAGGGGGCTCTGTAGGCTCAGGGATTCTTTCAGTGCAGTTCAGAGGGCCTCCACAGAGGGAGAGCCACGCTGAAGGTAATACTGGCCAAAACGTTGTCCTGGGGCTGCTTTACAGCGGTAGAAATCAAGCTAGGCAAGCGAGGATCAGTTCATTGCCCTTCCCTCTGCATAGACAGGGTTGACCCCAACAGCCTGTTCTGCGCTGTGTGGCTCGGAAAACACAAAGGGGACTCACGGCACCCACGCTCTCCCTCAGAAGGGAATTCATACGCGACTCTCTGAGGCCTCCGGAGAGCCGGAGAGCAGTGAAAGCACTCTATCGAGTCGGGGTTCCTGGAGATGGCTGCACAGCAAACTTTGCTGATAGGAAACGCTCGTGCTTCCCTTGAGGCCTGGGGTCACGTTTACTTTGCACTTTAGCTTGGGCAAGCCGTGGGATGAGCTCCTAGCAAGGCACTGGCGACCACCTGGATTCGTAGGAGAAAACTCACTTGCTTCCCTGAGGCATTCCTAGCAGTGACTAGAAGACGGGTAACGGCACTGTCTTTCAGTCAGCCTTGAGGCCGCCACTATCTACCTTTCAAATGGGGGAACATACTGCCTTTTCCCAGGCTTCTCAATTCCACACCGGATCACCCAGCACATATCCCTCTCTTCTCTGACAAGCCAAAGGAGGCCCTTGGA